>NC_079154.1:131977139-132234639 GCF_947563725.1 Argiope bruennichi | reverse complement strand
ACCAATGAATCGAATGCTTTTGAGCTCAAAAAATAATTTATGATAAAAAGAAGCAATTTCAAGAAAACACAAATACTTAAGCAAAACTTTCTGCGAGTCTCTAATTTTCAATGTTAAATTAGCAACCTAAACGCAAATGATTTTTGCAGAGAATGATTATTCTTTGCGAATTCATGCATCGAATGATTTTTTAACCCTTTCTAGGGTCGTGGGAAGTATGCTTCCCACCAAATTTATCAATCTTCATATGAAATTATGCAGGTTGGCATAAGTTCTGACAAAAGTTTTCAGAAAGACAGAAACTTAGAAGCTTTAGTTCTTTATCTTACACAAAATAATGTGTCTTGATTTTTTACTTAATTATTAATTAACCAAATTAAATAATTAATTAATCAATCAAATTAAATTTATCTAATAAGCTAAATGAATCCCTTTACTTATTCTAATTTCAAGCCTAAAAATTTTTAAACATAATATGACTAAAAAAAAAATGTCCCTTTAAACGGTGAAATCAAAGATTTCCCCTTAACTCAAATGTCTTGTATCAATTCTTGAAGCAAAAGTGTTGAATACGATTCTGAATCCCATTTATTACTTTCTAAAACAGAAATATTTATTTATACACTCCTATTCGTTTCAGAAGATAATGAAATAGTCAAAAATTTTTTTTATTATAATTTTAATTTAGAACCCTACATGAAAAGTTGATTTTATTAGTTGTATAAAATTTTTTGGATTTCAAATATTCGGTTGATAAGTGTTTTGATATTCAAAAAAACCGTTCATTTTTAAAATAAAAAATTATTTTAATAATGTATAAAGTAACTATGCGAATAAAATAAATATTCATTGCTTGCTTTTACATCTTAATTTTCCTCATGAGTAAGTGGACAATATTGTGTTTCTATAAATCTCTCTTCCTTTGAAGGCAGTTTTTGAATATAAATATTTCTCAAATCTCCTATAGAAATATAAAATGTTCTTTACAAATTTTAGTTAAAAAAATATACCACAACAATTACAGCCGAAAATTACCAAGGATGAAAGTTATATTTAATTTCATTATTACCTTTCCTTTCATAAATTTGCAAATTTAATAAGAACTAGAATAACATGAGAAATTTTATTTTATCAATATTTCATACTATAAATTCACAAATTTAAATTTGAAATTTTTCATAATAATATATAAATATCAGATCCCCAGAAAACAATATTTTTTTAAAATGCCAATTCAAAGTGCCTTCATGATTGAGCTGTAGAATTAATGTCAAGCACTGTGATTTATTCATTAACGAAATTGTTAGAAATTTAAAAGTTGAAAAAATATAATATTGACTTATTTATCCTCAAAGAATATAAAATAAAAAATTTTAATTTGTATTTCGAAACAATATTAATAAATTTTAAAATTGTTCATTGTATACATTTTAGTACTTTAAGTGATATTTTTCGCATAGTGATTCTTTAATAATAATTATATTAATAAGTAGGGCAGCCCACTGCACCTCATCCAAGTTTTTAGACAGGCAAGAGTAATGAACTCGGGATTTTGTTGGGATTCTGGTAATTACAAACCAAGTACTAAGAACGGATGATCAAAAGTATATTTTTTTTCATCTTCTAGCTACAAATATATTTAAAAAAATAAACATGCTAAATTCGACCCTGACAGTGGTTCCTAGATTGCAGCTCGTTGCATTGTTAACCTTTTGCCTCTCATCTTTTACTTCGCCAACGGGCAAGGTATTTATGGATTCGGTTACTATCTAACAGAATTGAGCAAGAGCCCGGAATTTCATAATTTATTTCAATTAAGGTTTCATTTAAAATGAAGCAGGATAACAAATGAGTGATTAAATTTATTGCTGGCTAAATTGATAAATTGATTTTTATACCTTGTCTGGTCTTAACAATAATTGTTAATAGTATAACCTCTTGATTTTTTGTCATAAGGAAAAGCGTATGAGTCCATTTTCAGGTGGGTTTGTATAATCAGATGCAAAAGTTAGATGGAATGTCTATTTGTATACACACATAAAAGTGTCTCTGGCTTTTCATTATTCCACCACTTTAGAAAAAGATGACGATATCTGATGAGTTCTCAAGTAAAATGTCTTTCTACTCATTAAAGATTTTATTTAATATTTTGTAAGATTTTGGCCCCAGTATAAGTTTATTTTTTAAGCTAAAGTTGTTTTACACATTCGCTGCCGCTGGCGCGCTGGCTCGTCGCAGATAATATATAATTGTACCAAGCCATCTATATTATTAGATGACACCTTCTCTGCTGCAGTTAAAACATAGCAAAGAAGGGATCATCTAATCAGACAGAAGGCCCGGATATCAGGCTTGAACCGTGGCAGTGAACGTGTTTAACTATAGTGGAAAAGATGACCTATTCAGAGGATATTCATTTTATTTGACTATCTGCGTATAAATGGCAAGTTTCAATCAGTGATTTCGAACACAAACACCTTAATTATCGTGTCCATACGGAATTGAATCATCGCTTCTCGAATTTAAGTTCGATCATGCAAATAATAAATAATCGAATTGTATTATAAAGTTTGATCATTCTAAGACTCGACATAAAATGTATGTAATCCACAAACATTTCAGATATTGACACTTAATGTAATCGATGCAGCAGCCTATTACCGAAGAATTTGCCATCTAATTAGATAAGAAAAAAGCATAGCGTTCTAGGGGTTACAATTTCAATTTCCGAAGCACATCGAATTAAAATAAGAATTTTAAATTAAGTTATTCATTGACCTTATAATTTGCTTTAAATTTTATACGGAATACAATCAATTCATTTAAGTGTTCTATATAAGATTAATTTAATAAAATTTTCGGAAATATATCTGACATATCTTTTTATAATTTTATCAGTCTATTAAAATTCTTAAATATAAGCAACGTGTTATCAGATATTATAAAGCAAACATATCACATATATTTTTGAGCAAGAAAATTAATTTTATAGTTGTACTGATCTTCGGTTAGAATAAATTATTCATAAAAATGAAAACATTGCACTATATATTTATGCCTCATGATAACAATCGTTGTTGTTTACCATTTAAATTCTTGAAAATCATTGAATGAGATATTTATAAAACAGATTATTAAAAGTTTCGAAACCGATTGAATTTCATCAAATAATTTTACGAATTCAAATAAACTAAATATTGCATATCTAGTAATCAATATTTACGATATTTCTCAAAAAATATATAAATTGCAATAAGAACTTATCAAAATAAAATGCTGAAGATGTGTTCCTGATTTTTTGAAAAACAGCAATAATATCACGGAGGTTCACGGTCGATCACTCTCAAACTAAAACAAAACAAACCGAATCAGAAACGGAAGTGCGCGAGCATTAATGACGTCAACATTTTTTATCAACAATGTTTTTCTTGACATTTTTAGAAATTTCTTGAAAATAGCTCAAAACATTAACGAGATTCAAGGTTGCAAGAACGAATTATTTGTTTGTAACGTCGGAGCCTTCTTTTCATGTATATACCAATTTTCTGTTGTTGTTTCTACATTCTAACGTTCTGTTTGCGAAATGAGTAAAAATTAGTTTCACGAAAATACGGATTCGAATTATTTTACTCATAATATTACATCGAAAGAGATTATTTTTTATTTGGAATACTGGGTTCAGTTTAAGCATTTATTTTGCTTGAATAGTTTTGTAAGAAAACACATTAATCAAACGATCTTTCAATAAAAATATTCTTAAGCCACAGACGAAATAATATTACATAGCTATATCGCTTCTCTCCAATAATGATCTTAATAAAAGTCTGAAATAATATTTATAATATGAGTTCTATATCAATAAAGGGATTTCTTTACATATATACATGATTGTAGAGTATTCTCACTCAGCATATGAAAACACGATGAAACGAGACTTAATGTTTTGAAAAATCGTATGGAATTACAGTATTTTTCTATGATTGAATAAGTTAAAATAAGAAAGGAGAAGCTTTTTACCACAGTATTTAATAACCAGTTATTTAAGACGCTAAGTGAGCGTGCACGTAACGAGGACTGCAAAATGCATTTTTCATAAATGGGATTTTCATTAAGAAAAATCGCAAAAAAAAAGACAATAAGTGAAAAAATTTTAAAGAAGTTTCAGATCAGTTCTTTATTATTCACAACTGCAGAATGTGTAAATTTTCTTTTCAGATAAACACTTTAGCTTTAACAAGTCCACTCCTATGATCCATGCCTGTTATTCAAACCACTATCTAATAAGATGCATGCTTATTCGTTTTCTCTTAACTGTAGTAGATTAGAAGGAAAGATATAGCAGCCGCGAATCCCAGGCAATTTTGTTTGCGAAAACCGGGTTAATAAGTTATAAATTAAACGTGGGTGTATTTTTATTTTCAAAAAATTCAAGATTGAGAGCTTTTGCTAACAATCAAACAGGCAGACATTCATCGAGTTTCATTCAGTTTATCCTTAAATAATTATGTTGAATTTCGCTTCACTTGCTTTATGTACAAATGTATCGGTTTATACAAATTTATCAAAATATATATTATTTTTTATCTTAATTAATATATATTAAGATATTATCTTTTGGAAATATTTTTAGTATTTCTAATTTCAAGATGTCTACAAGAAATAAAACAAGAAATAAAAAATATTCTTTAATAAATTTATCAAATCATTATTTAAAACTGGAAAACATCATTTATTTCTATTTTGAGATTTTTTAAAATCTTATCTCTACTTTTTTACAAACTGGAGATAATAAATTAAAATGTGATGAAATATTTTTAATATTAGAAATATATAATAAGATCTAAGGTAAATTATCTATTATATAGATTCACCTGGCACAGTTTAATTAATTTTTTTTCTTGTTTGTTCAGGATTATTGTGCATTTTTAAGAAAACTCTTCAAATTAAAAATCAAAATATTAATTAAATTTAATAATAAATACTTGAAACAATATCATCAAGTAATTCAAAGGCAAAATAAATAATTAAGTAGAGTTACGATGAAATATTTTGCATAACTTTTCGGAGTTTTAAACACAAAATTATTAGTTAGGAAAGTATAAACGTTTTTGAACAGAAAAAAATCTCGAAAGCGAACGAACGTTCCGCACTAGACTGAAAGTGCGGATGTCCTACCTTTTCCTCTCGTAAATTGCGTTTTCAAGCGAAAAACTTCCAGAACAGAAATGCTGTTTAAAGGATTCGGCATCACGCATGCGCACGTACCTACTCTCTGTTTGTTTTGCTTTTAGTTAGTCATTTTTGTTTGAAATGAATGGTGGAAGTGCGTTGTTTCTTTATTTTGATTTATAATCAAAGCTGCAAAGCTTATAAAGATAAAGACTTACATCGGTATGTTTGAATTTTGTTCATTTTTTCAATATTTGATATGCAATTTTATTGAAATTTTAATTATTGTTAATTTATATTTATGCCATGATTGTGTTTTCTTCGCTGGTTGCTAAAGATTCTGTGAGGTTCTGCTATGATCGAGATTTTTGAAAATGAATTTTAATTGAGTAGTTTCTTTAGAAGAAATCTAATTTCATACAAATGGAAAATACTGTTCCGAATAATTTAAGTTAGTCAGCATCATAAAATAAACGAAATTTGAGAAGTTTTTAGAACTGTATACGAACACTCTTAGAGAAACTGTGATTAAAATACGATCCGCGTTTTAATTCGATCATCTGTTTTAGATGCTGTTCAGTTTTAAT
This sequence comes from Argiope bruennichi, assembly GCF_947563725.1. Lineage (NCBI taxonomy): Eukaryota > Metazoa > Arthropoda > Arachnida > Araneae > Araneidae > Argiope > Argiope bruennichi. The sequence continues at coordinate 132,228,883 of NC_079154.1, read as the reverse complement.
GAAAAATCAATCTGTTTGATGTGAAGAATACATGTTTTGTTTCGCGTTTAATATTCGCATCTAATTTTCATACTATATAGCAGTTTACACTCATTTAGAAAAGTTTTTTAGATTATAGTTTCATAGATGTTTTCTATTAATATCATTTAATGATATTATGATCTATTTAAGGTCAATGAGAAAAAATCTATAGAACTGGAGTTGTTTTTTGTGATTCGATTATTGTTTGTCCCTTTGAAGTTTAGGATTCAAATTTTCACTCATAGGAGCTTTGGCAACCTGGTGTAAAACAAGCAAAAATTTAAAGATAATTTACTTTGTTTGCAATTTGTTGATTAGCTTATTTTCCTTCCTTATGAAACTCTTCAATAATAATGTAAGTACTTAATCTTTGAAGAATGTTTAACTGATCTTGCATTGACAAACAGAAACATCGCATAATGGTAATTCTTTTCCTGTTATAGACTGATTCATATAAATTTATTTAACAGCATTAAATAAAACTACAATGATAAATTCTTCTTTCAAAAAGTACATAGGTAAAAAAATAATAGTATATTTTTTGCAAGCATATGTGAATCGATTTGCAAGCGTGCATCTAAATAGCGATTAAAAATAACTCAAATTTTCCGTATTCATAAATCAAAATTAATCTCGCAACTAAAAATGAAGACCTGCTGATTTGTAAATTATCCCTGGAAGTTATTCCTAATGCGTTGGTTTTGGTTCAAATTTCTAATCACTTAATTAAAGAGGAAGAAAAAAGTTTCTCAGCTATAAACTTACGTCACACTTCAGAAAAAAAATCAAATAAAAGATTTTTTAAAAAAATTATAGAAAAATAGGATATCAGTTTCTTAATTTTGTTGTTTTATCTGTATCTAATTGGAAGAGACCTTCTGGTTTATAAAATTCTGGCATAGATTCAATGAGGGTTCCATATATCACTTGAGATGACCTGATATGTGTTATTTTTATAGAATAATATTACCTATAAATGATTTAGATTTGAATTATATGCAATAAAATGATTAAATATATTAACCATGCTTGGACCCTCAGTGTGATGGTCAAAGTACGAGGATGAAGTAATCTGATGTCCCGTAATTGATTTATTTAATGGTGAAAAAAGTTTTTTACCAATAATGATGATAGGATCGTTACTTGTATAATACATTATAATGGATTCTTTGAAATCCATTGCCCTATTTATTAAAATGCAGAGGGACATTTTAAAATAGGGAAGGCATAGTCAGACATAGAGGAACAAGATATTTTCACAAAAGATTATGGGGTTGTGGGCGAGAAGGGCGACCGCGAAAGATAGAAATATTAATGAATTAAGTATTAAAAATTGGAACGTCAGTTAAAAAGTAGGCGCATGTAATATAATTTCTTTAGGGCTGCATAAAATGTTTTAAAATTAAAATTTTATGCAGCCTTAGTGGCAAGTAGGAGATAGTATAAGAAAAGGACTAGAAACATTTAAAAAAACTTTCACGTGTAAGGCCATCCGAAACAATACCATTTTCTGAAGTTGCTATCCATGCGACTGTATTGTTGTGTTTTCACAAATTCTATTCCATTAATCCTGTCTGGAATTTTATCTTCTTTGCTCGTTTCTCTTAATGAATTAACTGATAAAATAACTGAAAAATATAAATTTTGCGTTTGCAACTCCCTGTTTTATTGTGAAAATGTCTTGTTCACAAAAACCAGGTCATTTCATAAAGATTTTGAAAGGTCTTTAAGGAATAACTTGTATATGCAACAGCGATATTTTAAAGCAGCAACTGAGCTGTACATATAGAGTTCTGAGAACGAACACTCCCTTTTTACCGCTGCCAAGCTTTTTCGCTGCTGTAGTTCTCGTTTCCTGGGACTCTGTCAAAGGATCCGGTGGACGGAACAGTTCTGGGGAATGGATTCACTGATTCCACTGTGTCGGTCCGGCAACTGCTTCTGCTCTCGCATGTTTGTCCTATCAGATGGAAAAGGATGAAAATTCGTAATTGCACCACATTGCAATGTATACTATATATATATATATATATATATATATATATATATAACTTTTTAGATTCAATCTTGGTTGTAATATTAAAGCACTGACATCTATTATCCTTCAGATATTTTTAATAAAAAGTGCATCGAATAAAATTTGTAAATTACAGATACGCTTTTTGTATCGTATTTAAAGTGAGCATCTATTTATATTTCAATTTAATATTTAATTTCAGAATGGAAAGTACATTATTAAGTTGCATATAAGAGTCAAAACAAGATTGCTAATTAATCTAAAATCGACATAAATCTACGATTAATACATTCATTATTTATAAAATTACTTAAATTCAAAGGAATTATGTACAAACACTTTATTGTATTGTGAAATCTGTAGCAATATACGGTGCGCTAAAATTAAGTTAGAAACGATAATAATTTTGAACCTCATAAGCAATTTTTGAATGTGCTGTTTTTGTTTAAGTTAGAAAAGAAATATAATTAAATAGTACAGAAGTAAAAATCGAGAAACTTCGGCAACATTTTACTAATATTTCACAAGGAAATTTAACTTTGTATGCATGATAATTAATTTAGTGGATAAATTTAGTAAACGGAGTACCCACATCAAAACATTGCTTAGTGCTTCTTTTGTGAAATTATTAATATGCAGATTAAAGTTATTTTATTATATACTAATTATAATCTAATAAAAATTTCGTCCATTCTGGATACAAATCCAAAAAATTTGGAAAACCTCAAAGGTGATAATTTTAAAAATAAGTGCACAATCCATTAAATTTATTGAAAATTATTATCCTTTAAAGGAATTTTTTATGGAAATTTCTCTATTCATCTTTGTTTGCTTAATGCAACTACAGTTTTTATCTGGTTTAAATAAAAACAAACAGTTAATCCGAGAGTTGTATTATGTATATATGTGAAATAAAATCAGAATAAAGATTTTTTTGAATGGCCTAAAAATATTTAGCTTTCTTAAAAGTAAAACTGTACTGTTTTACAACTTATAAACCTTAAATATGAAAATTGTCCAGTTAAAATCTAGTTTTTTTATGCAAAATATATTAATATATAATGTTAAAAAAATCTTTTTTTATTTTTTAAAAAAATATATTTGCTTACCATGAAAATTTTAAAAGATAATAAACAAGGTGAATTGAGAAATATAAATTTTATATCTTTTCACCACGACTACCCATATACATTGCTTGCTTTAGTGTTTGTGAAAAGCTTCTTTACGTAGAAATTCACTTCATGGCAAGAGGTTCCTTTTCCCTTGGTGGTTTATCTAATTATTTGTTGAATAACGCAAATACTAAAAATCTGATGCAAGTGTTTAGGAGAGATGCGACTTTTTAAAACTATTTATAGCAACAAATAATGAATAAGCAATTTAAAGAGTTTTAATAAAATCAAAGATAAAAAGGGAGATTTCAATATCATTCTTCTTCAATGATCTTACAATATAATCGTGTCTTAAAATTTCCAATATTTTCGAATTCAGTACTATTGTTAAATTGAAAATGGATTTAACGTTGTTTTTAAAAGTTAAAACTTATTTATATGAATTTAATAAATTATTCAAATTTAAATAATGCTTTTTTTTCCGGAACATCTTTTCATCTACAATTCTTGCCTAGAAGGAAAAAGGAACTCGTTTGTTCTAATTCAAATTTAATGTATATTTCAACTCGTCTTTCACCATATTAACAAGTAATATAATGATAAACGCGAAAATCAATTTTATTTAGATAAGTCGACATGATTCTATCTTTCGATTTGATGACATGTATTCAAATAAATGTTAAGAAAAATATTTTTCTTCTGAATTGCATCGAGGTCTGCAACGCAAATTAATTCGCCGAATTCGAAACATTTTTTATACCGTCATCCGTTCACTGATGGTGTATTAACGGAGATGGAGGGTGGAAAAATGTCCATGATGTCATTGTTGGTGACGAATACTCAGGATGATTAAACATCATAATTATCTCAGTATTGTTAGATAATGGGGTTGATTCAAATGCTGCTGCCAATCCTAGTGAAAGGATTCCGTTGATCTTCTTGTGTGCATCCTCTATAGGAACTAGTATGGCTGACTGTGTATAGTAATTAAAATAGGTACAACATAAATACAGACAATTTAATCATTTAAAATTTCAAAGAATGGCACAATCTCTCCCCCCCTCCCTCAAAGCACAAAGCAATAAATTATACAAACAGGTAATTTAATCAACAAGATATAGAGATACGTAGTTAACTCTTTCCCTAAAAATTCTGCAATTATACATTAATGTATAAGAAGTATTTATTCCAATTTACAAAGTTATGAAAGCACTCGTAGAACATCAAAATTATTGAATATTGCATAACCTGACGGTGCGTGTGACAATTCATTAACCAAATGAAGTAAAGAGATATACAATACCTAGTGATTATAATGAAAAACATTTAATTAATAAAATTAAATAATATTAAAACGCTAAAATAAAAATTTAAATGCTACATATACAAAAATATAAAAGTTAAATAATTATTTGACAAAACACGTCATAAATAAAATTAAGTTCTTAACACAATGAAAGCTGATGAGTTTACTGTGAAAAAAGAAACTATATTTACTTTTTTTTTCCAAAGTCACTCAGATCAATTTCCAGATTGTCAGGTATTTGACATGTATTACATTGATTGAAAAAAAATGGAAACATTTAGAACCCATCGACTGATTATCACAATTAATTGCTTCTCTTCGATTAATAGTTGATACTTTTTGGAAAAAATTGGGAGAGAAATTCAAACCTTGCATTGGAAAGCATTTTGCACAATCGTTGTGCGATGATCTTTCAGTTGAATAAAAAATGCAGAATATTTACATATACGTTATACCATATAAACCTATAAAAATTCGAGAATGAAAGTTGTGCTTAGCGACATATTTTTCAAATAAATTAAAGCTTAGGTCAGGTTACAAAATAAAGAAAGCTGCTTTATGGCGTTTTTTTAATATCATACAACCACCTGAAATTGAAAGATATTTTTATTTTCATGCATTTTGTTTGCATATTTCTTTAATAATGACGAAATATGTTATGAAACATTCGTAACACTTCAGAATTTAGACCAATCATTACATTTTGCTTACTTTTGATTTACTTTCAATAATTGGGACATTTTTCCTAATAATTTTTGATAGGAATGTTGATTTCTCTAAAAATCGAAAAGTAATGATCTCTAACTAGATAACCAATCATTAAAAGGAAAATTAATGTAGAATATTCAATCTATCTGTAAGATAAAAACTCTTTATTAAAGTAATACTGATAAAAAGTTAATACGAATTTCCTATTGTCCCAAAAAACACAAATATTAATAATTAAATGTGCCCTATCCTGTAGAAAAAAAGCAGGTGCAGTGGATTTTAAGCATTTTTCGATTTTTTAGACTACAGAATAACCATGAAAATTTTTAGTGAAGTTTTCATTTTTTGCAAGGATCATATATGGAGATTAACTTTTTCGCTCAAAATCTCACTGAGAGGTTGAGGTTAAGCAAAATGCAGAAAGAATTACTGAATGAGGGAAGAAAAATCCTATTCCAACGCCTTTGTGACGCATATTTATATTTTTCTGTATTTTCTTTCCGTTTATTCAATGTCTGTGTTTTCTCTCAAATGCTTGAGCTCAAGAGTTGCTGTCTGGTTTTTGAAATTTTGATTTTAATTGCAGGGAATTTCTTTATTTTTGTAAAAAAATTATTCAAAGAGCAGAATCCATTTTAAAGACATTTCGACTGAAAATATGGTAGAAGAATTCATTGTTCCTTAAAGGGTTAGGACAATTTTTCCAAATCGCAGGAACCAGAGATACGAATGTGATATAATTTCAAGTATCGAACGAGATTCTGGTCAGTGTAGAAAACGAGAACAGCCTCAAAAAATTATTCTAATTATACGCCCTGAAAATATTTCTATTATGAATAATACTTGAAAAGTAATTGAAGACATAGAATGTAGCTATTGTTTAAGTTTAATAAAGTCAATTTCGAAAAAAAACCCCACTTTTTGGGCAAACACATATATTATTTTCAAGTTTTTGCATAAGAATTTTTTTTTCTCTCATATCAAATAGTAATATATTTTTTTAAAAATATATATCGCCCATTCTTGTAACTTACATCAGATTTTTCCACTTATATTTATTTTTTGTAGCTCAAATGATCAAATAATATAGTAAGGCAGACAAATATTAATTTTGAAAACAATCTGAATATAAGAGTTTTTTAAAAATTGATATTATTACGTTTTCTTTGAATAACTTCGCCGATAGTTCATAAAATGGAATTTAAATTATATAAATTTTAATTCTAAGAAGTCGCTGAAGGATCGACCGCTTACTCTTGTTTTGTTCGCTTCTCTTTTCTAAGAAGCATCAAATATTTCTTCTTTTTTATTCGCTGTCGTAAGATGCCATCCCTGTAATCTATTTTAATTTTTTATGCGTTTTTTGCTAGTAATCTAAATATGCGAATTTAAATAATGAGAAATTTAATAATTTCTATTAATAAATTATTATTTCATACATTTTAAAAAATACGCGGCTGTGTAGTTAATGTTGGAACAAATGTCCTTTTTTAATAAGTCATGAATGTTTCTTATCGAGATGTGGAATTTATGTAAAATGATTAATAATATTACGTGATATTAAATTTATAACATTTTTAAAAGAATATGTTGGAATACATTATTTCCACAATTCCTTCCAATCCTTTATAGATTTTATTTATCCCAGATAGTCTTATTAATTTATGTTGGAAATCAGTGAAACTTAAAAAGGCAGTTTTTTTCGCACAAATTTCTACCACCTACGTATTCTGTAAAAAATCATCACCTAATCGTTCAGCTGTTCACATACAAAGTAAACAATAGATTTGAAAGTGAAAATCTATTTTACATTACCTCCTAAATTATAAATTTTCAAATATTCAATTGACGTCTAAAGAAAGATGGAAATGTTTACAGTACACTTTTAGCAAATGGATGCTGAAGTTATGAAATGTGCATATTTATCTTTATCATAAATGAACGGAAAGCCAAACCATTTCAGAAAATAAAAAAATTAAATCACCAAAATGTTATGTGCACAAATCTATAAAATGATTTATTTCCCTAAATCATTTGCAGTTTGAAGTTGGATTTCTTAATCCTTTAGCTATAGAAATGCATAGGATAATACCAGATTTTTAAAATGATATTTTTATGATTCGTATTAATATTGATTATCAAATAAGCTTAATTATATTAATACTATTAAAAAAATACCATCCTGAAGGCTGCTAGAATTCAGGTTCTCTCATTTATGGAGTGTCCAATATGGTAAATAGAGTTCTCCTATATGTGTGAATAAACACGAATGCCATTGCGGAATGAGGTTATGAAACAAACATAAGCATCTGCGGAATTATTAATGAAATGTATCAATATGATGAAATATAATTTCTTATAAACATGGCATTTGCTCTAATGCTAAAATTCTCAAAATATAACTTACAGTTAGTAATTTTTTTAAATCTGTGAATTAAATGTATGTTACAAGCATACTTTTTCGTTCAATATTGCTTTGAAATTGTAAAGGGAAAATCGAAGATTTGAAGGTTACGTCAATAATTTTTTTTAAAGAAAGTATTTAAAAAAAAACAGACCTGATTATACTTATAGAATTCACTATATCAAATGATTTAATGTTGCTGTGGCTCTTTTTAAAATTGCCATCTTGAAATAAAGAGAGGCATGGTTACAAATTGAAACATTCTAATGAAATATTGAAAATTTTTATTATTTGTTTTTTAAAAAATAATTAAAACATTCAAATTAATAGGAATCTTTTCATGTCAAATAACTGATTATAAGAAATGTTGTTATTTTTTCTAGTACATGCCAACTGTTCAGTTGTAACATTGACGAACATCATTGGTTAACACAATACAAGCATCAAATTAACACGTGCTTGTTTCTTAAATGCTTTTAAATGCATTGTTTGTTCTTCATGTAACTGCATAACGTAGTTGAGTTCAGCATCCCAAGACAAAGAATAAACATTTAAATGGCATGCCTGCTTGCCTGAGTCTACATGGGCACCATCTATTACCCTTGCATCCGATAATGCTTTTGTTAGAAGCTGCGATTTTGAACCAAAAAATGCCTTGCCTACCAATGAATCCTAGATTCGTGGTGGCTTCATGACCCCACGCTCGCGGGTTCAAATCTAAGGATGAAACATTCTATACAGATAGAGTGTACATTAACTCCACAAATGGTAAAGCGTCCTAACACTTGTGCCAAGTGGAATTTCGGAGAAAGCTGTTTGCCATTTAAAGGTGCCTTTCGCCTGACAAAGATTCAAAATAAACAATATCGCTAAATAATCTTAAAGAAATGTGAACTTATAAAGCTACATTTTACGAAGCGAATGAAATGAGATAATCAAAAATTGTCAATTTTTGAGAATAAATACGAAATTCAAATTCTCAGAGTATAGACTAAATTTCCATTGTTAAAACAAATTGACTTCATAGTTCAAAAAAAAAAAATCCAATAAATATTTTTATGTAATTCGTCTAATATTTCATAGAGCGAGATAGAATAATGTTTCGCTTTACTTTTATATTCATGCCAACGGGACGCTATAACAATTTTCAAAATAGTAAAATGACACTTTTAACACAATTTAGGAAGTCCAAGCTTCTTGCATAGCTGTAATCTTAAAAATTCCAAGATGAGTTTATATCAGTCAAAATTCTTATATCCTTCATATAGAAATCCAATTCGAATATTTTACCATTCAAAAATTTTCTTTTCTTGTATTCTTGTCTTTATACAAAAGAAAATTAAAGCTCTCTGGTTTGAATAATTTATAAACTGCAAAATTATATGAAACTCATTAAAGAACAGACGTCTATTTTGTCTACTTTTGACGTAAATTCGAATAGTAATTCCTGACAACCATTCTAATTTAGTATTTCAATGTTAATGATCAGAAAAAATGTACTTTTCAGCTATTGGTCTCGATTGTATGTAGGTAATATGATTGTGCTAGTTTTGCAGTGAACTTCTCTAAACGTTTTCCTTTTTTCCCAGTATATCAATAGGTGTATTCAAATTTATGTTCTTCAAATTTTTCTGTCACATCCGTTAAAAAAATTTCCTCAATTTCAAATTAAATGCACTGGAAGCCTGTTTATGAAGCCTCAGAAAATATTCTAAGCACATCAGAAGAATAGTTCTGATTAAAATAAAATGAATGATTATGAAATCAGAAAAAAAATGCCTTTACTGGTTAATAAAACCCAAGGAGTGATATTTTAGTTTTAAGAAATAGGTGCATAGAATTCAATGATTTAACAAACTTGAGATTTGAATTAATTCTTCAGAAAGAATATATTACTATAAGAACAGTTATATTCATATAATATATTTAATTTATATTAATATAATAAAGATTTTTAAAGTAAGAACAAATTTAATGCTGCTTATAAAAGAGTCAGTTTTAACTTAGTTTTTAATTGCGGAAACATTGGTTTATTTTCAGACAGTAAAAGTATCTTTTCTTCCAAATACGCAGTTGGGAATGTTTGAGAATTTAATTCAAACAATTTGGAACTAATAATAAATTAAAGTACATATAAATTGTTGTTTCAATTTGATTTATTGTATTAATAAAAACTAAACATTTTTGAAGAAATAATTTTCCCCAGGTTGCTCTTATAATTTTTCATAAGTATTTAAATCGAACATCTGTGTTGAGATAATTTTTCATCTCTCGATTTTAATGAATCAGTTTCATGATAAATGAGAAGATTAATTTTTGAATTTTAGTAAGCAATAGAATAATTTGAAAATAATACAAGCAGTTCTGTATTGTTTCATGCCAAAATAAATGCTTGTGTATTATTCTGCTGTAAATTATGTTTAAATATGAATTATTGTTTCTGTAACGAAGCTTATATCAAATTATTATTATCATATTTTACAAATGTATATTTATAATATTGAAAATTTAAAATGTGTACATTTGAATGTCAATACAAATTGTTCAGCATTACTTCATGTCTAAACAAATACTTATGTATTATTTTGCAATCAATTATAATATATTTAATATGATTCGTTATTTCTGCAAAGAAATTTATGCCATGTCATTATTATGATTATTTTTCAAATGTGAATTTAAGATACTGAAAATTTAAAATGTGTATTATTCAAAATTAGTATAAAAAGAATATTAGAGAGTACTTAAACTTCGAAGTTTTTACGTAAAATATTAATATTAATTCAATAATTTGAATAATGGTGACACTTCATTTCAGTCGTGTTTATTAGCATTAAGTAGATCTGTAATTTTTTTTGTAGTTGATAACATTTCTGAGACTCCAACAAGATGATAAAAACTTTTTTAAAAGAACGATATCACGGTCTACTTAAAAGAAGAAATATATATATTAAATAAATTATTTTCTATTTTTTGGCCTTTTATTGAAAAAAATGTAAATATTTCTTTCGCTCTTAAATTATGACCTGGTGACGACAATTGCATACAATGCTCATTAAAATACATCGATAAACAGGTAATAAATATGCAAAAGTGTAAATCACCGGGTCATCAAGAAGCGAGTGCGAAATTGATTAGAAAACTCTTTTTTTATATACATGAGAAAAATCGATCGCTATAAATTTATACAAAAGCAGTTTTATGAAATAAAAGTTCTTTTATCTTGAGCCACAATCTCCGTGATATTTTCTACGTAAAGATTTTAGCTGCCCTATTTTGAATATATTTCAATTAAAGGTCATTGAGATATTATTGAAAATAATTTTAATATTACTAACATATATTTGAAAAGAATAATAAACTGAAATCTGAATTAATATAAATATGGCTGAAATACTATATCGTTAAAGTTAATCGATATACTTTTAATTAATCAAAAACAAAGGCCTAGAAATCGTGATAAGAAAAAGTATGATAGTATTTTATATAGAATACTTAAAATAAATAGAAATGTCTGAAAATATATTAGCATATATTGATTTATATTAACAAAGTGTTCTCATTTCAAAATTTAAAAATGAAATTAAAATTAATAATAAATAAAATATTTCACGAAATCTAATAAGAACGAATAATTCGAAGCATTTTTTCCCTCGAAAAACAAAACTTGCATATATTCACGCCTTGAAATAAAATTTGTTTCCGTGTAGAAATACAAGATGGGATCTTTTTCTAAAAATCTGAAAAATCTTTCTTGCATCCGCATGGGAATAATCTTGCGAATGCACGAAATAAATTTGCATCTCTACCAGTGTAGCCTTGATATTCATATAATATCAGAATGGGTATTGATTTCATAATTCCATTAAAAAATTTATGAGCATTTGTTTAATGCATTTTTTTTAATTTTCTGTTGCTTATCTGAACATGATAAAATATTAAAAATAGATTTAAATGTATATAATTTTTTTAAAAAATAAACTAATTTAATATTTTTAAAATTTTTTAATAGTTTAAAAATAGTTTAAATTTAAAAATAAAATCCATGCAGCTTTAAAAATTTATTAATTTAATATTTTTTTTAAAAATTAACAATTTAAAAAATAGTTTAAAAGTAAAATTATGTTTCAGAAATTTTTAAAATAAATTAATTTAATAATTTTTTGTATATTTTAAAAGTAAGGAAACTACTATTTTGGAAAATTGCAACATAAATAATAAATGGAAAGATAAAACTGCATAAATGAAAAAGATGAGTTGGAGTTTCTTAGTCGGTACTGTATGTTCTATATGCAAATATTACCTAATTAAAGATGAAAAACACACTGAGAACAGATTCTCATGCTCAAACATTACACTGCCAGCTCTTAATTTGCGAGTGGGCGAATAATGCAATCTTTCTTATAATTCTGCCCACTCTCAATACCATCGGGTGACCTATGAGAGAGTAATAAAAGCCATTCTCAACGTAATAATAATAATAAAATGATGGCAGATCATCAAGCCATTCTCAACAACAACAACAACAAAAAAAAAGTTGACAGACCATCATAATTGACTTTAAAGTACTAAAAATAGAGGTCATCTGTTAACACCTGTGAGAAAGTGATAAAAGAAAATTTCAAATTCAAAAAAAAAAAAAAAAACGATGGCTGGCAGATCTACATAATTGATTTTGGAGTTGTGAAAGTAAAGGATATCTGTTGTCACAAAATCAAGGGGAAAAAAATAAAGAAGTTTGTAAGATATTTGTTTTCACTCAGAAAACAATCGCAGAAAATTTCTAAGATTTAAAACAGTTCATTAGACGCAGTCTTCTCTGCTATAAGATCAGTGATCTAGCTTCGTTGTTATCCGAAAGAACTGAAGTACAATAAATTCGAAAAAGAATCCAAGCACAATGAAGAGAATTTCGCGAAAGCGAATGGTTAAAAGAGAATTAATGTCTATGGTGCGTCATTAGGAGTTTGAACAAAGTATAAGAAGCGTACAATAAAATTCAGAGCATAACCAACGTTCTGTGGGATAATCTTATGGAAGGAAATACAAGGATATTTCATTTAAAAAGGCCTTATACATTGTTTTTTCAACAAGCAGTCAGAGTGTCGTTAGACAGAATTTCCAATTGTAAATTCTAAAAAAATTGTGTCTAAACTGGCCTAAAAAACTAATAAATAATAAAAGCCAAGGTAATGAGAAAGGAGAAGGTACAGTGCAAAAGAACTGCAGGTTTTCTACAGTACAATTTCAGCTACTGAGCCCCCTGGAACTTTCAGACAGAAGAGGCCATTAAAAAACAACCTGAATAAGTTCACATGGAACATTTATGAGCACTTTCTGATTCTGCTTAGGTGCTCGAAGTTTAATAAAAAATTTAAAAGAATGCTGCTTTTTTTTAATTAAGAGGATTTTTCTCCATATTGCAGTATCGAGCAAACACCCGACGAAAGAATGAAGTTCTTCGCATGGATCCAATGAGAAAAAGGGTTCCCCACATCAAAGAGAAAACCTTACTCTGTGAAGTGGATTTTTCTTCGAATTTCCTATTATAAAGCACCTCGCTGGAGCATTTTGAGAGACTACACTACAATCTCCGGCAGTTTGGAAATTTCTGGAGTACTTAAGGACTCTTCTAGAAACTGAGAAAGAAATAACACACCTCAATTACTGAGGGTCCTCGCCCAGTGTTTCCGCATAAAGCATGGTATCAAGGGACTTCAGTGTGAACTAAAGTCCAAAATGCAAATGCTCTAGATTAATGAATAATGAAGTCGCACAATATCCAGAAACAAAGATTATCTTTAGTAGTCTATAGGCGAGTTAGCCTTCGGGAACCAGCGAACTGACGAGGCCCTAAAAATGCATCTGATCTCAATAACTACACCTAGAATCATTTGTGGAAGTTTTCAGCATCTGTTGTGCGTACGAAGTTTTATATAAGACTTAAATGAATGTTGGTCATAAAATTAAGAGTGCCAACCTTCACATTCTATCTCGAGCAAAGACCCAGGAAGGAATCAAGCTGTCTTTATGTATAAAGAGAAAAAAATGAATGCTCTGGAACAAAGATAAAGACTATTCTCTTTAAGGCGGCTTCTTCATTCGAATTCTACTTTACAATCCACCTTTGGAAACCGTATTAATCACTCTTTTTAATAAATAATCATTTGAAATATTCAGGTGCATTTGGGGCCTCTTTCAATAATTGAGAAAAACATGGAATGCCTCAATTACGTAAAATGCTAAAATTGCTAACTGGGCTTTGCTTCTGAGCAAGGTTGCGAGGGACTTGAAAGTTAACTAAATTAGAATCAAAGTCCCTTCTGGCAATTATTACATGAACGTACTGTACCACGTTCAGTATTTTTACTCATAGAACTTTTGAACATATCAAAAGAAGAAATCTGCTGATAATACATAATGATAACTGAAAGATCATGCAATCTACGTCTATCTGCTTGTCTGTGAAATCGATATATAAACAGGCAATGACTTAACTGCCTTTAGGCAGCACTTGGTACTTCTGTAAAACCTTTGGATGTACCAGTGCTTGACTCAACGTTACAAGAAGAACCAATACTTTCGCTATCTGCAGTGTCAAGATTTGAGTCCTAAATTTCTTTGTGAACATTCTGCTGCATATGGTTTTTTAATGTATTCATTGGAAATCCGGACAACCCCTCCAAACTCTTTCATGGATATCGAATTCTTTAAATAAGTAAAATATTGAGACTGATAATTCTCAAATTTGGATCCTAACAGACAGCAAAAGCTCAATACAAAAAAGATTGGCCACACATTCTTGACAAGTTGGGCCAATGCATTATCTCCAAATTAACTACATTTGAAAGGACCTGATCAGGGAGCATACCATGGATCCCTTCTCATGTGGGCATCCACGGACATGATATTGCAGATGCTCTGGTCAAGGAAGGAAGTCCCAATCCCTTACTCTTCTAGACTGCATGGCTTAAAGATCCCGGCCTTGTTTAAACTAAGAACTAAAACGAAAGGGAAGATTCCCCCAAAGCATGACTGGTATGCCGGGAGGTGTCCAGAGTTGTCTCTGCCGTGCACCAGTCCAAGGAGTGCTCAAACGCTCTTATCCAGACTAATGTCTGACCATATAAAAAGGACTTTTCTTCATCAGAGTTGAAAACATCTATACACATTGCCACTGCTGGGCACATGCTTCCCCTCCTCATATAATCGACTCTATTGGCACCTCTGTGAGAAAGCTGGTGAATGACGTAAAGTCAGTTTACAATCTTATAGTTCGAAACATTCTCTTGGACTTGGTTTGGATTGGTTTTCAATCCAAAGGCGAGTAGAAAATGCAACACGTCTGTTCCCAATTGATTTCCTCGATTTCTATCTGACATTCTGATTTGTTGCCCATCATCTCACCTCTCATCTTTGTAAAATAGCCTTCCAACACTTAGAGGGGAAGATGCTGGAAGACCTTGTCATGAGACATTGTCACTCATGTTCCAATCAAGATAAATGATGCATCATTTAATTAAATAAGCAGTTTTCATAGATTCAAATGATTTCTATCATTTAGCTTTTAAAATAAAAGAAATGACATATTCATTTTTTTCACGTGGGAAGGCGGAACTTTAAACCAAATTAATTATATTGTTATTTAATTATACTGCTTTCAATTCGTTTCCTCAAATATTTTCCCAATAATGCAGCTGAACTTTATTCTTAGTAAACGTATTTGCAGATAAATAAAAAGACTTTTGTCAAGTTTGAGGAAACATCATTATTAAATTATCTGCAAAAAATAAAATTACTACCGAAAGAACAGATTCATCGGGCCCAGACAGACTTTTGAAATATCAACTAACGGTCCGAAGATGCATCGTGGCGGGGAATGCCGCTGGGCGGAATGGGTGAAGTACGTCGGGAGTTTAACTCCTGTCAGGGCTACCCTAGGCGTGAAGGCCATTCCATTGTGCCCAGTTAAGGTCTACAGGCATTGGCGCTATGCCAGATGTCTACCTTTGGTGATCCAGTCTTAGGACACTGAATTTGACCATTTCCCCGTCTGCGAGCCTGCGTTAAGCATCTAAAATATTTCGGTTTTGTTTTGGATCCTCAGATAGCAACAAACATATAAATCATTTGATGTTGAGAGCTAGGAGACGCCTCAACATTCTAAAATATATCTCGGGACCTGAATGTGATGCTAATACTCTTACTCTCAGAAGCATCTATATTTCTCTTACTCGGCATATCCTGGAATATGGATATCCAATATATCGTTGTGCTTCGGATTAAAACTTGCAGAAATTTGGACGAGTCAAGCTTAGTGCTTCTCGAATCATCAATGGCCTCTGGAATTCTTGCCCCAATGCCATGGTTAAATACTACAATACGCTTTGTAGCCAGTTGTCTTGGGTCACGAAATAGAACCTCCGCTTTCCTAAGACTTTGGAGTAACAATCAAAGACTCAAAAGAAACAGTCCATTTAGTCAAGTACTAACAAGCAGCATTGTCTCTTGTCCTGTGGAACAACATCACTTGATGCAGGGTTTCGATCCATCTGATGGTCTTGCTGGTGTATTTTACCATACTGACTACCTGTTCAAGTGAACACATAAATCATCCAGAAATTTATCTAAGGCAACTGACTCTTGAGAGAAATAATCATATTCCAAGAGACGCAGTTCAAATACATACGGAAGGTAATAAAAATAAGAATAATTCTAGTGGAATCTACACCAAATCTCAAGACGAAGAGTTAAAAATCTAGAAGAGTAATCCCGATTTCTGATCTGTTTTTGTTAGAGAGATTATTGCCGTCAATGAAGGACTGGAATTGCTCAAATCATTCACTTATAAGAATGAAATTTGGATTCTGTTAGATAATAGAAGTTCAATTCAACACTTCGCCAACTGGCGTAGTATGAGATATAATGTGGCAGTGAATACACTCAGAAATCTAAAATTCCTTTCCTTGTGTCATCAGAATCACTTACAATGGATAATTTCACACAGTGGCATTATGTGTGATGAGATTGTGAGTACCGTGGGAAATTGATGCCTCTGTGCCTATTTACATTCTTACCTGCGTAGATATTTTCTCGAGAGCTAAAAGCCAGAATAAAGCCATTTGGATTGATCCACCGGTACGTCACTTGTCATGAAGTCGGTCTCTGATTCTTGAGTGCAGGAAGCAGGATGCGACTACTCTTACTCTCTGTCTTAGTGGTCATCGTTGAACTTTAAAATTATATGAGTGTTCTAAGCAAGGGCTGAAATCTTCCCCGATTATTTTAAGGAAGATACTTTAGCTGATTGCATTCTTATTTGTCTGAGCCTCTCCAGCTAGGGTCTTATTGACAGTCCATTGTACGTGTTTGACTTCTTCATGATGGACAATTTCATAGACTTAATATAGCTCTGCTGTCCATTTGGATGTGCAACAATACCAACACCAGAATCGCAGCAAAAAATCAAAAGAAAAAACTTGTTGGTGGAGAAACACTTGAGCAGCATTCGGAGAGTACATTTTTAAAATACCATCATTCAGTTTCCAATATTCTAATCAATGATTTGACTTCTTCTAAAATTTTGGAATCGACAAAAAAAAAAAAAAAAAAAAAAAAAATACCGCTGTATTGATCTTTTAAGAAATTATTAAAATACAGATTCTTCAGTCTATTACAGAATTTTGAAGTTATGGAATAAAGGTTTGCAGAATTCAGCAAAAAGTTTTTTAAATAGCCATTTTGGCTGAGAAATACTTGTCCAGCGCTCGAGTCATTCCTTTAAGTACGTGTTTTTAAGGATTCATAATTCTGCTTCCAATATCCTGTCGTACGACTTCTATTCTGCATAAATTTTGAACTAGACCTGAAAACTAAAAATCTGGATTGCAAAAAAAAAAAAAAAAAAAAAAATTTGCAAAGAACTTTACTGATTGCATGAAAAGTAATTACATACATAGATTCACTGAAACCATATAGACTATTGAAATATTGACTAATAATATAATGAATCAAAGCAAAAAATTAAAAAAAAAACATTACTAAGTCTTTACTTTACAAAAAAAAAATGTCCAGTATTTTAATCATGGACGTTTTGAAGATCAATCATTCAGTTTCTTATATCCTGAGATTTGAATTGATTTTTCTTAAATTTTGAAAGCGACATGCTATATTCCAAAAGGCATTGCAGAAAAGCTACTGCAAGGTGCATCGATCTTCTGGAAAGTATTTAAAAATACAGATTAATATGGACCCATATAGACTTTGAAATATGGGTTAAGTAAAGGGTTCGAAGAATCGAGGCAAGAAAAAAAAAAAAAGGCCCTTGATCAGCGTATCATTTTCTTAAATTTTGGAAGCCACATGAAATATTCATTGAATTGTCATAAAGACTCATTACAAAAAAAAAAAAAAAAAAAAAAAAAGCTATCTCAAGTAGAATTTATCTGCTGAGCGCTGGATCACTGCTTTAACGAATTCCTGAATGTTAATTAGGCCTCTTTTGAACAAATATCGACTTCATATTGTTGCGTTTTTCATTAACAGTAGTGTAGTATTAATAATAATAAAAACTATTATTCATTTAATTAATAGCTTAATCATTTACGAAAAAAAAATGTCCTCAACATACATTAAAAGTGATTTGGAATTATGAAATCAATCGAATTTGAGATTTATTATGAGACTGAGCAATAGGATGAAAAATTAATTACATTAAACGATTCATAGACATCCGAAAATACTTCCTTTTTGTATTTCCATCTGGAAAATTGTAGTTTGATTCATTGACATCTATAACACGAAAATAAAAATATTTTATTTCCAGTTGGAATAATGAAATTCGAAAGAATGGATATGAGATTTTAATATTTCAAGATATAACTGAAAGTAGGATTATAAAGTTAGATCTACAAGCTCTGAACATTTAAAAAGTATATACGTATAAAAAAAGAAAGCAAGTGCAATATTTAAAAGAACATTCTAAGATGTAGTTTAAGTAAATTTGTTTTTGCTTTGTTTTTCTTGGTGTTTTTCTTTATTTCTCAGAAAACGGCGCAAATGTTTTGGTTTAAATCTTGAAAAAAATTCTCTCAGTAATACTTCTTGTGGATTAAGAAATATCACTTATAATTTAGAGGTTTCCAATTAAAAATGAAAAAAAAAAACTATTTTAAAATAATCCCATATACTATAAAATTTGTAAACACCATTCATAGGTATTCAAGGAATCCGTTAAATAACGCCTGCTCTAATATAAAGTTCTTCAGCCATATATTATTTTAATATAAAAGATCTTTTTAGATTAGATTAGAAGAATTGAAACTTATTTATAACTGATAAAGTTTAATTGAAGGGGCTTCTGAGATAAATCTTCTTGATGCCAAAAATCGGGAGAAAAAAGAAAATTAAAAAAAAAGAAAGTCCTGCGTAACTTTGTTTATTCAAGTGGTTTAATATTATAATGTATTAATAAATTAAAGTTCTTCCACTCCATAATAATTGTTTTTTAGAGCTTGGTTTTGAAAAAAGTTTTAAAAAATAACACCATTTGTTGGAGTCTCATTCTTTTAAAGATCATTTTACTTTTTAAATTAAGTGGACACGTTTCGAAAATCTCTTAATGAGTTTGTCAAACAAGTGATTGAAAAAGATCGATCGAAGATTATTTGTTTTCTGTCGGAATTTTTAAAAAAGATTTCATACTCTTGAAAAGAAATGTTAACGAAAAGTTTAAAAAAGCTTCAAAGCATAATTTCTTATTAAATTTAAATAAATAAAATAACACTTTTTGGATTTTGAGATATTAATCTGAAAATAATATTTTAAAGTAATACGATAAAATTTATAAACACCACTAAAAATTTATTAAAAGATATTTGTATATAAATAAGTGAAATAAATTTAATTTATAATTTATATAAATACACACATATGTATATAATAACATTCAAATAAATTCTTTCAAGGAGAAACAAAGAATGTTTCAAACTTATAAAATAACATATTTTACAAATTTGTTTTAATAAATTCAAACTTTTATCTCATTCAAACATTTATAATTAGATGACCTCTTATTGAAATAGTTTTGATTTTATTTGTTTTCATGAAATATATGTTATTTTCATGTATATTTATAAAATTTATATTTGAAAAAGGGGATAAAAAATAAAAAAAAAATAAAATAGAAAATAGAAAGAAAAAAAATGAAAAAAATTGAAAAGAAACGAATGGATATAAAAAAGAAGAAGAAACAAAAGAAAAAAATAAAGAAAAGGAAAAGAAGAAAAAATATTAAAAAAAAAAAAATACAAAAAATATATATATATAAAAAAAATTGTTTAAAAAAATATAAAAAAATTTTAAAAAATGAAAAAAAATTAAGAAAAAAAAATCCCCATTAATTGTGCATGCTGTATATTATATAGAGTAACAATTTTATGTATTGCTGTTTATCAGCCGACGAAGCAAAGTTTTTGTAATATTTCTATTGAAATATAAAATGTGAAATGTTATACATGATATATATATTTAGTCATCGTGTAATTGTAAAAAATCTTGACAATTGAATGTTTCAAACATAGAAAATAATATATTTTACAAATTTGTTTCAAAAAATTGAAACTATTTTCTTAAGCAGAAAATTTATATTTAGATGATTTCTTGTTCAAATAGTTTGTGATTTTATTTGTTTTCATCAAATGTATGTTATTTCCATGTTTTTTCATTAAATTTATATTTGTAAAAGGGGATTAAAAAATAGAAAATAGAAAAAAGCAATAATGAAAAAATATCTAATAAAATAAAAAAAAATTAGAAAAAGAAAAAAAAGAAGAAAAAAAAAGAAAAGAAAAGAAAAGAAAAGAAAAGAAAATGAAAGAAAAAAGATGAAAAAAATAAGAAAATATGAAAAATTGCAAAAAATAAAATATAAAAAAATGTTAAAAAAAGAAAAAAAACTAAAAAAAATTAAGTAAAAAATCCCCTTTAATTGTGCTGTATATTATATAAATTACAATTTTATATATAATTGTTTATCACCTGTCCAAGCAAAGTTTTTGTAATATTTCTTTCGTTATATAAATGTGTAATTTATACACGATATATATATATATATATATATATAGTCATAATGTAATTTTTAAACATCTTGACAACTGTAACGTCAATGTGCACGTTGTATGAAATTATAAGAAATTTTATTTTTCTCTCTGAATTTTTAATTTTAAGAATTGTTTCTCTTATTCTATTTGAGAATAATATATTTTTATATTTTTTTCATTTTAATTAAGCATTATTGTAAGTCTACAAAATTATAAATGCTTTTTAAAATAATTGGTTAATATTTAAATTAGTTAAGTTCCTAATTATGATTAGATTTTTAAAAAGGAATATCTTTAAACGATAAGAAATTATTTGAGCAACCTGGTATTCTTAAGTGTATTGATATTATACTTCATTATAAATTTTTATCATATAGTTTCTCATTGAAATTCAAACTAAAAGTAAAGAAATTATTTTATGCACTGCAATAATGAAATTCACTATTAATTAATTATCACAGTTATGTAAAACGCACATCTTCGGTTTGCTTTCAGATAGTATTTACTTATAACTGTAATAAATACGTAAATTATTTTGAAAAATTAAGCTTTGCCATCAGGTCTTTTGGATTTATTCGTAGTCGGAGTAAACTGAAATCTACAGAGATTTGAAGCCTGTCTGAAAACTAAATAATGTTTCTTTCTAAATTGTAATATGGTTTATATTTTTCCACCAAAATTTTTGACATCTTTGAGAGACTATCAGCTAATTTAAAAATCTTTTCGAAAACGGATTTATAAGATTAATTCCAAACTCTGTTCACTGCAAAATTTTGTAGATCAAAATAATAACAAAAAACTTTTAAAGAGTCCCGGAATAATAAATGAAATTATTATTGCAATAGAACATTTTCATTCAATTATTAAGATTCAGACAACGTGGAAATATTTTCCTATTATGAGCTTCAGGTATTGTTTCTGATTGCGATACCTCTCCTAGTGCCGATATAGTGCAGTAAACGGTTGTAAACATTTACGCATTTCCATTGAGTGGATAAAATGCATACAAAGTAACTTGGAAACATCTCTAAAGTAGCCGGGCATACGGAAGTATCCACAACAAATATTCACTCTATTTCGATAAAGATGAGTGACTAAGAAATGAGAGATGAATGCACGCGTGCTGTTTTAATTAGGCATGTGCAAATTCTCACTTAAGAGCGACATAGAGTGCGATAGATTTCTAAATTGAATCTTTTCTTTTACCATCTAAAGGGCCCCTTGTCGGAATATCCAATAAGGCAAAAAGAATAACTCCACCATTCATGTTATTTTATAAAGCTATAGCGTCCCGGACTTTTAATCATTAAAATAATCATAAATGAACTAAATATTTTTTTTCTGTAATTCGTCAGAAAAAATTATCTGTGAAATTGTTTTTTTAATTTATAAATACCTGTCATCAAATAATGCAATGGAAATTTGGTCCAGGTGTAGATTAGATGTAACAAATAAGAAAGTTTAACAATTATTTCTTTCATGTTATTTGATTATTAAAATTTGCTAAAGTTTTGCTTTTATAATTAAAATGTCTGATTTTAGTATTTCTAAAGAATTTAACTAGTCATTTGTATTAAAGTTCACTTGATAGTCAATTTGATTAAAATAAAATAGTTGTTTTTAATTGCAGAAATATTTCACGATTATTTCTTGATTCAATAAGAATTAATTTGCATTCAGTTTTTTTAAGTGATTTAGTGGCCGGTGATTTAAGTTTTCTGTTACTTAATTTTTGTTACAGAAAAAAAAAAAAAAAGAGAGAGAGAGAGAAAATTTTTCTTCACATTTATTTAACAAAATTTTTTTTGTCTTCGACATTAAAAATAAAAATATAGTTCCTATATGTGATCAAGGAATGCATAAAAAGCATAACTTGCATTAATGAGGTCCAATACATTATAAAAACGTCAGTACATCTCTCTGAGTTTGAAGTTGTAAATTTCCAAATGTACCGCCGCAACTCATGTCGCTATTATTTTTATTAATTCTTCAAAAATAGGTAGGAAAGGGGACGTTTCGATATTCAATAGAAAGCCATTCCAGTTCAGAGGACCTACGTTTGTAAGGTTTTCGAATGTTACATGTTTTTCAATATATTAATCACTCTGGTTTGATGTGTTTTTTTCTGTTTGGCTTTCATGTTGTGATGTTGAGAAGTGTACTCTTTTGAATCTACATGTATGTGTTTAATGGGTCTGCAGCATACTCTTCATATGATATATGGTTAAGTTAGATTTTACAGTGGTTTAAAGTTATTTGTCAAGATACCTGAGTTACTGCCTGCTCTATCTTGTCATAGTCAGAAAATTCATTTTTCTGTTCAAGATATTTGCATTTCTATCTCGTAAGCTGGGACATTATTAATGGCGCTTTATTGCTTGCATTTCTACTTGAGAGAGTTCATTTATTCTAAGTTTCAATTACATTCATAAGCCAGGGAGTTATTAACCTGGAAAAGAAATACATTCCACGTATTACCCTACATCTGTGAATTGTGCCTTATGAGATTGTTGCCTGATTTAATAACATTGTTGATGAAATTTAGGTTGTCAAGTTCAAAAGAAACTGTATGGTTAAAATTCGAGGTATGCTTCCTTTTTCGGACTGTTGTAGAGAAAGATTTCTATGTATGAATTTAGAACGAATTCAATAATTCTGACCAACGTATTGTCTTCTTGGCCTTGAAATAGAGATATAGGATCGTTGTATTACTGGCGGTGTTACTTTGTTTGGAAAAGAAGATAAGAAATTACTGTTGCTAACAACTGAACATTTAAATTTGTCAAGTTGTTAGAAAATAGAGCAAAACTGTTACTTCTAAGTAGGATTATCCTTTCGTCCAAAAATGAATGTAGAATTGGAGTTCACTTAATTCTATTTTGTTATATATTTTGTTTCCTGCTATTTTAGTGACTTTTTTAAAGAGTATGAAACGTTTGCGTTTATTATGAGAAGGATCCAGTTTTTCTTGTTGTTTATGTTGCTTACAAGATGCATAAATGCGTCAAGCATTTTGTTGGACATATTAAATTTAATTCTTGGGTACGAAAAATTAATGAATAATAATATTGCTAGATTTTTCAGTCGTCTCATTTTGATTATAATTTTCCACTTTTGAAATAAAAAAAGCCTCTTCAAAATAAAAATCATCTAAATATTAAAAAAAAAAAAATAAAACTGAAGTAATAAATGCAAGCCATCTTTGTGTAAAAAAAAAAAAAAAAAGGGGGGGGGGACTACATATGCCACTGGCCGCAGCATTGCAGGTACAAATACAGATTCAATGAACCACTATGCACTTTTGAAACTTGGACAAAGTAAAGTGTCTGGAGAATCACAGCAAGAAGCTAAGAAAGTTCTTTCTTGTCGAAGAAAAATACTCGATGTTCCAATCATTGTGAGGATATATTGTGACGATACTGTGTTTCAATTTCGAATTTTCTTTTGTGTGACTTGTTTTCTTCAATTTTGGAATGCACATAAAGAATGCAAATATTCATGCCAAAGAAAAATATATACATATATATCGTATACAAGAAAAAATTATTCTACCAGAAGCTGACTCATGCAATGGATTCATATAGGCTTTTAAAATCTGGAGTAAAGAAATTGTAAAAACACTAATTGCAAAAAAAAAAAAAAAAAAAAAAAAATCTTTCCAGGAAGCAACTGGACAATTGTTCCAACCTGTAAAATATCTGTATTATGAAGATTTTATCATTCGATTACGAGTATGGGAATGACTTTTGATTGTGATGAGTTTTTTAATGATTTTTGAACTCTACGTAAGATATGCAGATATTTATAGAAAAAAAAATGATAATCGTGTTATACTCGCAACAGACGCAACATTGATCTCCTAAGTACTGATAACAAATAGAGATTGAACGTACTCATACTCTTAAAATCTGGATTAAGTGAGTTGTCCGAAAATAATTGCAATAAAAAATCCTTTACGGATATCAATATACGATTGTTCGAACTATTGCAAGAATTATATTGTGCATGTAAAATCCTTCAGTTTGGAATATACTGTTCTATACTCAGAATTCTGAATAATTTTTGAGTTTGGCTTACCGACAGCAAATACTCACAGCAAAAAAAAAAAAAAAAAAACACGCTTTTATTACCGAGTGCAATATTTGTACATATATATTTGTATTTGATTTACAGAGTGCAAATGCAAATTTCATATAACCCTAAAGAATTTTAAAATCTGGAAGAAATAAAAAATCGAAAAAAAAAAAAAGAAAAAAAACTTCGTGGGAAAGGTGATTGTTTCAACCATTGCCAGGTATAATAGTGACGATTAATTGATCCGTGACAGATACTTCATTGGACATTCATGCTAAAACGTTCGTGTCCCAAGCTATTGCAAATAGAGGAGTGATGTAAGTGACTACTGAATTCGAGAAAGTGACTGCAATATAATGGCTTTTGACTGCAAGTTGTTTGTTTCTTTCTTGGAGATTATATTTGCCTTCTTGGTAGATGAGCACTCTATAAATCAGTTTCTTTTCATGTGATATCTGAGGATGTGGATTTTGGAAATGTGTTCGATGAATAAGTTTAAGGATGTGTAAAGATTGGGTATGGATTGGATGTAAAGCTTGGGTAAGCCATATAGGATTGCCAGAAAAGATATGGGATGAAAGAGTCAGTTTATTTTCATGAGGTGTTGGAGGATATGGATGTTGGACAGGATTTTGAGGAAAAAGATTAAGGATATGTAAGGCTTCGATTATTGACATATAGGATTTGTTGAAAAGATCTAAGATGAATGTGTTAGTTTGCTTTCGTGTAATGTTGGGGGATGTGGATGTTGGAGATGTGTTCGATGGATAAGTTTAAGGATGTCTAAGGCTTCGATTATTGCCATGTAGGATTGCCTGAAAAGATCTGGGATGAATGGGTCAGTTAGTTTTCATGTGGCGTTGGAGATGTGGATGTCGGACAGGATTATGAGGAATAAGTTTAAGGATGTATAAAGCTTCGATTATTGCCATGTAGGTTTGGTTGAAAAGATCGAGGATAAATGGGTCAGTTTGTTTTCGTATAATCTTGAAGGATGTGAATGTTGGCGATGTGTTCGATGAATAAATTTAAGGATGTGTAAGGCTTCAATTATTGTCATGTAGGATTGTCTGAAAAGATCAGGGAGGAATGGGTCAGTTCATTTTCATGTGGTGTTGGAGAATGTGGATGTTGGCCAGGATTTTGACGAATAAGTTTAATGATGTGTAAGGCTTCGGTTATTGACATATAGAATTGTCTGCAAATATCTGGGATGAATGAGAGACTTTGTTTTCATATGATGTTGAACAAGATTTAGAGGAATAAGTAAAAGGATGTTTTATGCTTTGATTATTGATATATAGGATTGGCTGAAAAGATCCTGGGATGAATGGGTCAGTTAGTTTTCATGTGGTGTTCGAGGATGTGTATTTTGGACACGATTTTGAGGAATATGTTTAAGGATGTGTAAGGCTTCAGTTATTGACATATAGGATTGTCTGCAAATATCTGGGATGAAGGAATTAGTTTGTTTTCATATGATGTTGGACAAGATTTGGAGGAATAAGTAAAAGGATGGTGTATCCTTTGATTATTGATATATAGGATTGGCTGAAAAGATCCTGGGATGAATGGGGCAGTTAGTTTTCATGTGGTGTTTGAGTTTGTGGATGTTGGATATGTGTTGAAGGAATAAGTTGAAGAATATGTTAGGTTTTTACAATTGACATACAGGAATTGTTGAAAAGATCTTGGGACGAATGGGTCAGTTTGTTTTCTTGTGGTGTTGGAGGATGTCGGATATGCGTTTCAGGGATAAGTTAAAGGACATGTTATGGCTTTATCATTGACATATAGGATTATTTGTATAGATCCTGGGATGAATGGGTCAGTCAGGTTTCACGAGATGTTGGAAGATTTATATGTTGGAGATGTATTGGAGAAATGCATTTAATAATATATAAGGCTTTCTCTCTTGACATATAGAAATGACTGAACAAATCCTAGGATGAATGGGTCGGTTTGTTTTCCTTCAACTCTTGAGGATGTGGATGTTGGAGATGCGTTGGAGGAATAATCATAAAGATGGTTACAGTTTTTTCTTTTACCATGTATGATTGGCCGAAAGATCTTGGGGGTGAGTGGCAGTAATTTGAAATTAAGAACATTTTGTTTTCACAGTGATGCTTTCATTAAAATTTGTTTCTTCAACGAAAGTGCTTAGTAAATTTATTTTGTTTTCATTTTTTCGACCTGCGATTTCTGCACCAGTTTAAACACGATAGAGTTCTTTTATTCTGTATTTAAAATTTTTTGTTCTCAAAGTGATCTCGCAGGAGCATTCAGAATTTTGATATTATAAGTTTCTTTAGTACTCTAAAATTTTTTTATTGGATTTGATTTGTGGTTTCTGTTCATTAGTTCTGTGTGGAATTAGCTGTTATCATTTAGTAAGGGAATGATTGGCTTAGAATGTGTTGTTATAAGCAGTTTGATGAGGTAGTACTTCTTCGACATTAGCTTTGATGTAATGTTATCTTAGAGAGATGAATCTTCCAGAACAATCCATTTTTAACCTATCGAGCTGAAGTTAAATTGGAGATATAATTTCAATGTTTGTGCGAAAATTCAGTCTTAAAATCAGAAATTTTTTATCATTATACAAACTTTAATTATATTAGAGTATATATATTTAATTTTAAATTTAAAAAAAACAGTATCTTAAACATGTTTTTCAATATTTATAATTTTTGTCTTGAGAATTTTGAAACTGTGACAAATTGAAAGTTCTAAAAAAATATTTTTTGTCCCTCTAAAATGATAGGTCCATAACAATTCAAAAATTCCACTCTCGATAAGAAATAAAACATTTCTTCCCGTAATAGATTAAAGTGGAGTTTTGAATTGAAATATTTTGTTGTTGCCTATCATAATATTTTTGGTATTATATAAGTTTGAGTGCGTCATATTTAAATCTGTGAGAATGAGTATCTGATATTAAAATATTTTTGGAATGGAACATCAAGAGAAATGTAAAGTTTGACGGTTCTATTTGTATGTTCCAAATTTCTAAAACATTTTCCAAGCACAAATAAATGGAATTTTTAGAATAGATATAGAAATTCGTGAACGATTTATTGACACTTTTAATATCAATGTTATTAGAACAAAATATTCAACAATAAATTTTTGTTTGTTTGTTTGTTTCTTATGGCACTTGCCACTGACAAGACCGCTGTTACGAAGACAGCGATTTAAGCCTGAGGGGGACGTCTCTTATTTTTTATATCAGCGCCAACTAGGGCCAAGAGTACGACTTTGCCACTCACGCATCATTCATTCGCTTGCACAACCCCTTTTTACAGGAGGGCACATTCACACATCTCACAGATAGAACAACAGAAGAACAACCATGCCCAAACCGGGACTCGAACCCGGTACGCCCAGATCACGGGGAAGACGCGCTACCCCTATGCCAGGACGCCGGCATAAATTTTTAATAGAATCCTACGGCAGTGCAATTGAATTCGAATAAATTTATTTATTAAAAAAATTATCTCATATCAATGCAAATTATGTTTAAATTCTAATTAAATTCTAAACAAAGGCAAAATGAATAGTGAAAATGAATGATATTTAAATTCTTAAAATTATCTCAATCCTCCTTTATTATTCAGGTTATTTCCTATCTTTGGTAATTTAAATTTGGTTTGCAAAATATTCGTGAAAGAATAGGTCACCGTTTAATATTTTAATTGTGTCTGAACTTCTTCTTTGTTAGAACCGCGATGTTATTTGTTTTCTTCGAGTATTAAAAAAATAGCGAATTATTAACTTTATTGAATATTTGGTAGAACTTTGTTTACTGATGTCTCAGCGAGCCCAACAAGTTGATAATTTTAACAAAATAAGTATTGACTGTGAAATTAAAACCAGTTTCTTATCGACGTTTGATGAAAATAAAAAAAAAAACAATCAACATCCAGGAAGTAATTTTAGATTTCAATATCTATTACACTCGAAGAATGCTTCTCAAATCAAGGGCAATTCATTTAACTTACAAAATCATTGCAAAATGTAAGTGGTCGAAGAATAATATGTTCTTTGACTCTAAAATTTAATTTTCATTAAATAGCATATATTTTTACCTCAACTGAAATTATTTGAGAAATGTAAATTAAAACTGAAAGGGTCAATCTTTCAATTACTTAAAGGAAGATTTCAAAAATATTAGTGTTACTAAATTTACTTTATGTATACAGTTTGAGCCATTTTTTTTTCTATTACAAAAGGGCGAATTCAGAATTGAATTATTACGGCCTGATAGACAGCATTTATGAAATTTCAATCCATCAAAAGGGGTCTTTCAATTAACTTCGAATCAGAAAATAATTTATTGCCGTTGTTTTTTTAGAATATTGCAGGCAAAAGATTTCCCGTTTTATAGATCCATGAATGATACTTATATATTTTAAAATATAAAAAAAAGCCTCCTTTTTCTTTCTAAATAAAATCGCAAAAAATATTCATCAAAGAAATGCTTGCTTATTAAATTTGCGATGCAGCTTAGGAAGTAAAACATTTTTATTGGAAATTGCATCTTTTCGAAGTCTTTGTGGAATATCCGGACCAAATGACTCTGAGCTCAAGCGTATGACATTTTATTTTCTGTGTAATAACTAACTTCTATACATTTAAAAATTCGAGAACAAGTTCCTCTTCTTCTAGATTCTGATCGAAATTTCTTTTTAATTACATAAACCTTATAATTATTTTCATGAGACCAATGAGTTCTTAGAAATATTTAACGCTATCAGGAATTCTTAATCTAATGCATTTCGAACAATAAGAGACAACTTCCATGTCTAAAAATATCAGAGATTTTTACCGTGTATAAATGAGTTGGGAATTGAAGGTATGCTTTTGTTCTTTATTAACACAAAATTAATGATAAATCAGTGCCGTAACTTTACCTTTTTAGCATTGATTTCTTAAATGCATTATCGGATCTAGATTCTGAACTAAGTACAAATATGTTATAAGTAAGTTAAAATTGGAAGAATGCTATTATTAAATGTTATTATCGAATCTCTTCATTTGCTCATGCATACCATTTCCATCGAATCTTTACAAAAAATGAATTATAAGAGAGTGAAAATTTACTTCCCTCGAAATTTGTATTAATCATTCGAAAAGAACTTTCATTGTTTAAGGTAACTTTATAGATTAATAAAGTATACTTCTCTCATTTAATAAATAAAGAATTGAGTACCAATGAAAACTTCTCCCAGATTTTTACACGAAATATTGTCGTATCCATTGCACCTGCATCGTTCAATAACGCTAGATTTGTCCTAATAACTTTCTGTTTGGTGATTGAAATTTCACAATATCTCATTTATCGCATGCTTCTTGCACTTACAGCAGCATTTAGATTTTGATTTTTGTCGAATTATATATATAGTAAATTGATCCAATCTCTCAGAAAACTTAGTAACAGATGTAGATGAGCAATTTATAAAGTAAAATGAAAATTCTGCACTCGTAATTTGAAAGTTTCTTAGAAATCTTAATATACACTGAGGAAAGTGAAAGATTAAATTTAAAACAAAATCATTTAAACTTGATCTTATACTAAATAAACATTTCGAACTGATAAGACTATGTAAAATTCGATGCATGATCATGTGACTTGAAATGATGCAGACTTCATGCTGTTATGCATGAAAATGAAACGTATTGCTGAATTAATTATGATTGTAGACGCGTTAAAAATAATATTTACCGTTTCCTTTATCAAACAATGGTCGCATATATCAGATGAAAGCTCTTACAATTGAAGAAATAATTTTTGTAATTTGGTTTCATGCAGGTGAAAAATAATATGCGAAAGCATAACGTGGTACTAATTTTTTACAAAAATATTTTTTTTGCTTCAGTTTTTGTATATCACAGTTTTCTTGAAAAATGTACTCATTTAAACTGGTTTTTAAATGGATCTTTAAAAGAAGTGACAAAAGCTTCAATACATAATCTATTAAGATTAGTTGACTGTTTCAGGGTATAGTATTAATATGCCAAGTATTCATTTAGCATGGAGATTGGGTTTATTGGCAACATTTATAAATATCGTGCGCCTTTCTACCCATTAGGATTAAATAATAATTTTAAAAAAATGACAAAAATATTTTTTTTAAATTTATTGATAGAATACAAATGATACCTATATTTGTAAACCTGTAAAAAACGTGATGTGTCATGAGTGCTAGCATAACTCATGCCACAAAATTTCATTGACAGTGTTTTCAAAATAATTATAAATGGAAATAATACAAGGAGAAAAATTTGAAAAGCTATCAGTTTCGACCTTAACCGAATAATCAGTAGTTCTTAAAAAATGTGCGAAACAAGGAGAAACTAACTACTGAGAAATTTATAATTTAATACCTGCAGAGGTATTTCAATTATATGGAACTTAAAAGAATCGGTTTGAAAATTGTGTTATTGCTTAAAACATCAATTTTTACGAATCATTTTTAGTATGCATAAATAAAGCTTAATTTTAAGTCAAATGTCACTTCATATTAAACATTATTATTTTATTTATTTCTACATTTTCTAAAGATAAAAGTTTGCTTATCTGTGGGTGTATTGACGCTCCAGAAACAAAACTATTCGACTTAGAACTTTACAACTGACATATATAATCTATGGATGGAGGGAATGTGCACCTCACAGGACTTTTTTTAAAATGAAATTATTATTTAAATTAATGAAAAGTTAAACGAAATTTTAGTGTCTTGATGGGATAACCTTCAAAACTATTACAGCGAAAAAATGATTGCTTTATCATCATAAAATTGAAAAAAATCTTTATAATTTTTTTATAGTCCATATTATTTTGGCTTCGGAGGAAACATATCAATCCTCAGCTTATACGCATCCAGAAACGTAATGTAATAAATTTGTAATCATTTTTTTCGATCCGCCTTTGTTTTAAAAATTATTGCATAGCACACAGAATTGAATTAAAACAAAATTGAAATTAACTGAAAGCGTAACATTAATCGACTGCATTCAAACTCAGTTAGCTCTGTATTATGTAAACAAATGCCGCCTACAATTAATAGATTCGAATTAAAGTAAAGATATCGTAATTAAATCTCCTATTTTGAATCAGCATTTCAAACTGACTTACATGACTAATATAAAGCTATTTTGCACACTTTTCCATCGACTCATATGATAATCGTTGAATGCCTTCAGCATTACCTGGTAAGAAGCAGCAGCATTTTTACTCGCAATACGATCATGATTAACGAAAATTGATTTTTGTCTAGAAATTGAATAGGCTTCTTTAATTCTCTTTTCGCAAGGTGTTTCAAAAGTTTATATATTTCTCGGCATTAAGTCTAATTAAGGATAATTTATGACTATTACATTCAGTAAAATACGTGAAAGGAAAAAAACTTAATAAAATTATATCCTTTTGTATGCAATAGTCTGATGTTGTTATAAAATGTGTCCCAATTTTTAAGTAGAAAAAGGTATACCCCTCCTTCTCCGTTGCATAACATCAGAATTATTATTGTTTTTTTTATAATATGTCAAATACGGAAGAGTTTGCCAAACACTAAAGCAAGTCACGGTTTTTCTGTAAAAAAGCAACAAAAAGTTATCTAATTACAACAATACATATTATTCTGAATACATTGCACTTTAGTGCAATAGCGATTTTTCATCTGATTCCATCTGGTCGGATTACATGCGTGAGCTGAAGTTGTTTCCTGCCTGCCATTGCGGAATCTGTGTGTCCGTTCCTTAGATGTGTCGCGTCCATTGGATCCCCCGATGGAGCCTCAGGAGTTGAAAACCACTTCAGCAGAAAGGTGTGACAATGGTAAAAAAGGAGTGTAGTTCTCAATACTGTACATGTGCAGTGTTTCTTACTGCTTTAAAATATCAATATTGCATTTACAAGGTAATTTATAATTTTTTAAAATTTTAACAAGGTCTTCAAACATTAACTGCTTTCAATATTGTCAAGCATTAAGAAACAATTTATTTTAAGAATAGAAAATCTTTTTGTAAATGCAGGGAGTGGTTGGAACAATCTAGTGCATATCAATGTTACGTAACTGCAAAAGATACAGCAGAATAAATTCTTAAAAATTGGGTAAAAATTACACAAATGTATAACTAAACAGCATCTGAATTGCATGACCAACAGTATTGACAAGTGGTATGCAGCACAGCATGCGATTGGTCGAAAATTTGATAATAAGCGGATTCGATTAGAAACCTTTGGAGTATTTGAAATAAGTGTTAAAAGGATGTTTTGTCTCAAAATTATACAAGATAAGCTATACACTGTAAAATCGTTTTCAAATTTTTTATTTAAACTTCTGTTGTAATTTTTTTCGTTTACATAATTCACTGCAGAACATAAATCTTTAAAATTGACATTAAAATAGGAATCTTTAAAACTGAAGGAAAGTATTATAATGTTTCAATTAAAAATTAAATTGTATGCATAATTTATATTTTTGATGCCATAATGTATACGAGAATTGAAAGCCAAAACATTTCTGATTTTTGAAGAAATTTCTACTTATACTTTAATTCAAGATTATTCAGCCTATTTAAATTTTTGCGTAAAAATGTTGAATTCAATTTTGACGCATATCGGCACCATTCCATTTATTCACTTATCAGTAACATTCCATTCCATTGATATAAATTATCTTAAAATTGTCCATAAAATAAAATGTATCGTTCGCTGAACAAAATAACTTTTTTTTTTGATAAAAAGGAATCAGAAAATAAACGTCAGTTGTTTTAGCTCATAACGTGTTTAAATGACTTAACGTGTTAAATGAAAAAAAAAAAAGAATTATTTACGAATAAATCATTGCAAAAATTCCTAAATGATGCCTTATTACTGGTTTAGAATACCTGATATACTTTCATAAATATGATAAATGTGATACATTTTTAAAAATGGGTTTTGATAAATTGAAATTAAACCCGAAGGAAAAATCTTCGGACTATTTGAAATTTATAAATTTGTGTAGTAATAAGTTAGATATTCTGTATTTAACTTATGTATATAAACCATTTGGGGATCTTTATTTTGTGTAATAATTGCAGTAGGTTTCGTTTTTTTAGATTTATAAATTTTGTATGATTTTTGTAGTTTGTGCAACCCAATTTCATGATTTTATTTGTTTATCATGATATTTATAACATACCTTTTAAAAGGTTTTAAGCTCAGTCGTTTATTTTTTGCCATAAGAACTTGGTCCCTTTCTAGTATTCTTAGGGAAGAACTAACCACGAATCAAGTTCATATGAAATATCAATAAGAGAATCATCTTTGTATAATTATTTTGCTTTTACTCAGAAGATGCATCAAAATATATTCCAAAGAATTTAAGAAAGTCTCAAAATAAGTCTGTTTCAAGATCTCAGAACATTAGTTGAAACGCTAATTCAATAAGTGCATTTTTTTAAAAAATATTAAGTGCGGCGTATTATTATTTACGGAGCGTAAAATAGTGTAATTATAGCAATCTTTATTATATGGTATGTACGAAGTAGAAAAACAAATCAAGATAAGTCTGAATGTGGCTTTGGAGTTAAGGCCAGCAAGAAGACCAAATTATTAAATAAGATACTTCTGTTTATATAACCTAAAACAACCCACTCACCGAATATGTCAAATATTCATTTTCTTACGGATTTTTGAATACCAGTTTTTTTAACACTTCTCTTCACATAAAAGCTTGTATGACCGAACTAACTTTTAGTAAAAAAAAAAAAAAAAAAAAAAAAAAAACGTTTTCAGCAAAATTTTGGAAAAATCTAAGAAATATATATTTGTATCATTTAATACGATTAGGGTTTTTTTTTAAACATTGTATATTTCTGAAAATTTTAATTATTCTAACAGTTACTCTCTTTAGAAAATAATCATAACAAGTTGATGTAGTCATAAATATTTTGCTCCATATTTTTAGATTTAAAAATTTACTTTAATATCATTGATTTAGAAATAAAATATTTTCCGCAGCTTGTGTAAGTAGAGGTGGTTTTCTAATGCCAAATATGAACATCCAGATTTTGCGCAATGGGTTGTTATAATGTGTGTTTTTTTTTAAAGAAAACGTTGGACTCTAAAAAATATTTTTGTTCCATGTTTCAATGGAATTTATTACCTACTATCTCAAGCATTTTAATGTGTTGAATAACTTTTTTTATTCAAATAATCGGATCTTTTTCCTGCTTGATTTGTTAGAATTCCCGAGATTGGAAAGCGGTGGGTTGCATTTGTCCGTCATGAGATTCGCACCATTGTGCTGCATCATGGACAGCTCATGGAAAAATTATGAGGTACAACGGCTCGTCATGTCTCCTTCCTACAAGAAAATAGCATAAAACAACACGCTTTTAGTATGTACGAATTATGGATTTAATGTGTACGATAATGTTTTTTTTTAGATTAGTAAATATACAAGAAACCGAGGGTCATAATAGAGCTGAATGTATTACCGAATAAACGATATGCCTGCTTTAAAGTCGTTCTCCACATGCATTAACTCGTCACATAAACTAAAAGAAGCAATCTCTAGAAATGTTCAAGGAATGCATTTTTACAGTTTTCTCTTACTTGAAACGACGAAATACTCAAATAGTATGAAGAAGACACCGTGAAATTTGTAAAAATAGAGTATGAAATATTCGATCCAAGAGGAGTAAGACTGAAAAGGTCTCTCAATAAATGAATTGTTGAAATATACCGATTATTGCTCTGAAAATCTGTTTGGTATTCCAGGTATGATTTAGAAAATAAAAAAATGAAACAGAATGAATTATAAGAAGTAAAGAGATGTAGAAAATCCTATGGCAGCTTTACAAAGTAACAAGGAGATATATAATATTTTGCTTGCAATTGTCTGGAAGAAAGTATCCGGGTTATAAAGAATCTTAGTAAAGTTTCATCACAGAAGAGTGCATTATCCTTCTGCGGAAGAAAAAAGAACAATTTAGAGACCATATTCTCTTGGGAACTCCTTGACTTAGACTTTAGGAGCGATGAACCAGCACAAGAAATAAATATGATGCAAATTTGTGTATCTTTTATTTAAGATCCTTGCTTTGAATGATGCTGTACAAAAGTACTGGAGAGACGAGCATTATAAAGTCTCCGAAGACTAACCAGAAATATCAAAGAACACACAGGATGCTTCGGAACAGACAGTGCTCGAAGATAATATTGGACAGATCATTTTTCATGCTGTAATCTTAGTGGTAGATGATAGCAGAGAACATACAGACTTTTGACTGGCGAGGTGCGAAATGCTCCTAAGCTAATTCTCAAAGCAGAATGATGTATAGTATCAAGTCTATGTAGAACCGTAGGACGAGCAGAGCCATACACCATACTTCCGTAATCTATACGGGATAAAGTCACTGCTTGATAAATTCTGAAGTTCGATCTGCTCCCAAAGTGGTTCTGGACAGTACATTGAGAATGTTTAAGGACCAGTCACGCTTCTTCCGTAGATGTAGGACATGCGGAAGAAAAGTGAGCTTACGGTCAAATATTATTATTAATATCAAATATTATATATTATAATATTACGGTCAAAATTAACTTTATTTCTTTTACCACAGAGATGGTAGCATTACGAATCTGAACTTTGGGATCTAAATGAATACCCCGTTTCCTACAAAAATGTACGCATTTACTTTTTTCTGGTCAAATCTTATGTCCATTTTCATCTACAATTCAATCTACAATTTGTTTACAGCAACCTGCAGTTGTCGCTGCATCAGATGCATATTGCTCCCTTGGCAAGAGATCTATAGCGTATAATGTGCCTTAAATAGATGGAGGTCAAACATTAATTATTTGGCTAAAATGGACAATAAAAAGAGTAACACTAAGAATGCTCCCTGCGGAACACCTTCAGTTTGAATAAAATTATTTGAATAGACGTTACCCATGCGAACTTTAAACGTTCGACAAGATAACAACAAACATTCGACAAGCTTTAGATTTCCTCTAAAACCAAAGTTAAAAAGTGTTGAAAGTAGGCCGTGACGCCACGTACGGTCGTACGCTTTCTCTATATCAAAAAAAAAAATGATACAAGGTGATTTCTTCTCACAAATGCATTGCGGATTTGGGTTTCCAGAAGGACGAGGTTGTCAACAGTAGACTGCCCTCTACGGAAACCACTCTGCAACTGAGAGATACATCCTTGTTTTTCTAATTCAAAAGTAAGACGAGAATTGACCATACGTTCTAAGGTTTTACAAAGACAGCTCGTCAAAGCTATTGGTAAGTAGTTCAGAGGATTGGATGGATCTTTGCCAGGTTTTAGGTTCGGGATAACAATAGCTTCGCATCATTGTAAGGGGTAATTCTGCTCGATCCAGATTCTGTTAAGTAACAATAACAGGTTTTAAAGGGAAGCAGAATTCAAATGACGGATCATATTGCATGTAATTCCATCTGGCCCTGGATTGGTATCATGAGATTTAGATAACGCCTTTTCGAGTTCAAACATTTTAAATTTACAGTTGTATGAAACTTGCGACGGTCATTAAAATGCAAAGGCAACCGTTCCGCGAGATTCTTAATCGCCAGAAACTGAGGACTATAAGATTTTATTGCGGAAACGTGTGCGAATGCTTGGCCCAGAAAATTGGCTACTTCTAATGGGGCAGAATGTATCACACTTCCTGTATTTAAAACAGGAATGAAAGGTTCGCAATAAATACCATTAGCAGCCTTTACTTTTTTTCACAACTGTTTGCTGGAGGTCATGATGTAATAGACGATATGAATTTAATCCTGGAGTCCCTCTGACTCTGACGACGAATGCGACGAGTTAGCGCTTTGGCTCTTTTAAAATCAATGAGATTTTCAGCTGTCGGTTACCTCCGAAAAATGTTCCACAATTTTTTCTGTTGCTTGTGGCTGTCGCGACAGGCCTCATCCAACACGGTCTGCGAAATTTTCTGAGACGTGGGGAGGTCTTTGGAATGGTGGCATTTGCGGCGTTTATTATGGTGTCAATAACAAGTTGCATTGCTTCCATGATGTCGTAAGTACTGATTATGGTCTCTGTGATATTTGGCAATTGTGTGAAAGTATCCCAGTCTGCCCGCTAGAATAGAAAACGCGGAGGACAGGGAGTCACACCGCCACTATCAGCATGGGAGACAATAATAGGGAAATGATCACTGTTAGGTAGATCTTTGCTGACTGCAAAGTTCAACAGCGGCAAGAGTTCAGAAGAGCACATGGCTAGATCAAGGCTATGGAATCTATGGGTGGGTTCATGGAAGTACGTCTTCTCATCATTATTGAGCAAACAGAGACAATTATTAATAATAAATTGTTCTATCTGTTGCCCATGAGAATTTGTACTGCCCTAACCCCATAACGTACTATGGCCTTTAAAATATCCAAGTATAATAAATGGCGAAGGGAGTTGGTCCACAAGGTTATCAAGATCTTGTTGACGAATGACATCATGAGGCAGTAAGTAAATGCAGCAGACTGTGACAAAATTTCGTGTGTGAACTTGAACAGTCACAGCCTGCAGAGAAGTGTGTAATAGGAGAGGTGTGCTCGGATATAAATTCGACGTGAAAATACAAACTCCACCAGAAGGATGAGGTGCTGTTTCTGCATCTTTACGAGCACAGTTATAACCGCGTATTTTGATGGGGATATTAGGTGTCAAGAAGGTCTCCTGAACACCAAAGCAGATATAATGAAAGTTGTTAAGGATGGTGCTTATGTCATTCAATTTGGATCGAAGGCCACGACAATTCCGTTAAACGAAGGTACCCATTAAGAAACTTTTGCTTCAGGTGAAGGATTGAGAACTGTGTTGGGAAGTTGCGAAATATCGGAACTCATTTTAAGTTCTTCATCCTCTTCTTCAGATGGATGAAGTGCGATTAAGACTACACTTTTGGAAGGGCCACCAAAAATGGACGTTAAGTCTTTGTGGACTGAACCCTGATTTGAGAGTCCCAAAGCAACCGAATTGCGTAAGGTTGATTTTCTAAGATTGGGTCTAATATCCTGTGGAGAAAGACCATGTTTTGAAAGTTGTAGTTTTAAATGCTTTCCAGATTTTGATTTGTTTCTATTAGGTTTATCAGGTTTCAAGAATTCAATTTCATTGTTTGTGGAATGCTCTGTTTCTGAATCGCTTGACTTTTCAAGTGTTTTTGTGTGGGTAACAGATTTAACACAATTTGGCCAAGAACAATTTACACAAAACTGTTTCTGTACCACAGAAGCATAAGTTAAACCAGGCGTAGGTGATTGAGCTAGAATTTGACGTCTAGTTTCAAGATAAGTTACGTTTTCTTTGAATTTGAGAGTGGTTATTTCTTTCTCGAGTGTCCAACGTTTGCAAAGTCTCGAAAAGGAAGCATGATCTTCACCACCATTGACGCACTTTTCTGGCGCAGTGCACTCCTGACTTTCATGACCTTTTTCAGCACATCGGGCGCAAGTTACTGTCCTGCGGCAATTAACTTTGGATGGCCGAAACGTTGACATTGGAAACATCTCAAGGGATTAGGAATATATGCTCTAACAGGCAATTTAAGATAGCCGGTATATATAAATTCAGGCAGTTTAGGCTAATGGAATCTGAGGATGAGATGTTTCGCATAAATGAGTTGCCCATCCCGCCGAATGGTTATTCTGCATACATGAAGTCATTTCTAAGAATTGAAAGTTTTACATTTTGTGTTTAAGCGCTTTAAATGACTAGTTCAAGTGTAAATAGAATGCATATGCCTGCTGCGTAGGAATTCTTATACCCGCTGTCATGTTTCAAACTTTTATTACGGATCAGGAAAATTAATTTCAAATGAGTTAGGTGAGAATTCATTTAATAATGAGCATCATATCTGAGGAACTTTCATTCATTTTAATTTAAAAGTTTCCATTTAATTGTTTTCCAAAGAACAAAACCCTAAACTGTAGTAGTTTTTGTAATTTTGTATTCGAAATAAACCGAGTTAATCGAAGAAGTTTAACTGAGTGCCCAGTCCAAAAATGATCTGTCCGTGCGGACCTTTCTGAAGCTTGACATTGAATGGAGGGCTTTTGCGATTTTGCGAAGATCAGGTGAGGAGTCGATTGTGTCTACCAAGATTGAATCACAGAAGACGTGAAAACACATGTCGTTGCTGACTTCTTTCTAGAATATTGCACTTCGAGGAGGATAAAACTGTGACATTTTTCATATACAGCACAGAAACGGAAAAGAAAACACATGCTTCTATTGCACATTTAAAAATAGCATTAAAACACTGGAATGGAGAGGGAAACCGGGAAAATGCCATAAAATGTTTGATGCCAAAGCAACTGAAAAAAAAGCATTTACTATAGAGAATGGGAAATTAAAATAAGGACAGACAGCTTCTCGAATTTATTGATGGAACATGATCCCATAGCCCCTCATTAGTTAGTCCGAGAGATTCAATCACGTTTCATCCAAAACCCAAATGTTCTCTTTAGGTGGACAAAAGCACATATTGGGCGTTACGGCGATGATGGAATCAAGACTCTCGCCATCATCGAAGATAGATCTGTGAAAACTCTAAATCCTGGCGGTGAACTTAACCATTATTTAAGGAAATCTATAATCATTGTTTATAGAAATAGTTTTGAAGAAACGGTAAAAACATTTGGTGCAGTGGAAACTCGGGCTGATTTGTTTTTGAAATCTTGAAAACTGTCAAACTCTCCTGAGATCCTCAGAAATTTGAAAAGTACAAAAAATAATATATAGCAATAGAATGTCTGGTACTTCCATATGTTTCCCTTGATGGTTCTATGTGGTAAAATTTGCCCGTTTATTCCTGCGAAAAACGAATCTACAATGGAAACCGTCACAAACATTTCAAAAAATTTAGGTGACGTGAGTATAAATAACTTTGGTTTTGAAAACAGCTACTGATTCTCCCATATTGAATATGTTTCTTAAAAAAATGTTTTAAAAAACGAAGTTTATAAATTTAGTGTCATCATCATGGAACATGAAGTTTAGTTTTGTACAAAATCTGTTCTTTGAAATAAGAAGATCAATTTGACAAATGTTAACAATCTTTTAGAATCAAGTTATTAATTAAAAACATTACTGGAAGGGTAAAGCGATGAAGATATTTCTTAAAACTAATATCAATCTAGTTTGTTAAAAATGTAAAAAGGTATACTGACTAGCAATAGTAAACAGAAGTTATTTTTAAGCGAAGAAGTTTACAAACAATGGTTATTAGTTTTTGCCTATTGTCTTCTAGCTCCGTTGCAAATATTTATCACCATTCCTTATAAATATAATTTAGAATATTTACTATTATAACAGATTTTGTTTTCGAATTACTTGTGCTACGAGCATTCTTTAAGGCAAACCGAAAGCCATTTCTCCTTTGAAGGAAAATTATTTTGTGAATGACGACATTTTATAAAATAGAATTGTTATAAATGGGTTTTGCATTAGCATGAAAATAAATGTTCTTTCAGAAGTTTTTTTTTTTTTGATTGATTTAAGTAAAATATGTGTCTTTTTATTAAGACGTGCAACTTTTTATTGCTATATTTTAAGACTATGTAATGTTTTGACTGTAAACTGAAGTGTTGATAATATTCTGGACAATAACATTAAATCACATTTCACCAATATGAAAAGAAGTTATTCATATTTTCCTGAATGCATGCTTTGTTTTGCTGGAAAATATGTTTCTCTGAAAGTATGTGGCATGATATAAGGAGGTCGAGAAGTATAGCAGAAAAATGACTGATGTGAAAGATATGCAAATACATATTTAATTAAATTTTCTTAATTTAAATAAATGAAAAACAATTGCACTTTTTTTCAGTAAATTAAGCGAAAACAGAAGCCCCCAAAATTAGAACTGACTACATTTCATGATGAAGGTATGGGTTGATGAAGTGTAAAGGGATGACGAGATTCAGCGTTTCATCTAGACTGCTACTGAAAGAAAGAGGACACAGGAAATTATAAACATTTGCGTACCAACAAATGAAAATTATTCTAAGCCATGCAAAAATGAAAAATCGTGTTTTGGCAAAGATGGTTTGCTAATTGAGTGCTGCTTTGAGGATCTTCTAAAATTCCTTACAATCAATTCTACGGAATTCAAATGAAAATTATATACCTCTCGTATTCATAACAATATAGAAACATAGGTATTCTGGAATCAATTCGTTTGATGTCTGGCAAATATTAGATATTGTTTTCCCATTTCTTTGAGTCTTGCATAGTAAAAGACATTTTTAGTGAATTGCAAAGTAATCTTATTATTATTTCAAATGATGGCTCATTAAACACTACTTATACTTAAAATCATAAACATTTTTAGCTCTTTCGGGAAACAGATAATATAAAGGGAAGAAAGAATTAATTTTGCAAAAACATAGTTTACACCAAACGAGAATAATAAGTTTAAATTAAAAAAATTCTCATTTTGCTGTATTTCCCTTCTCTACATGCTTATATTCAAAAGAAGGACAGAAAGTGAAGAATGCTGGTTACTGAATTTTTTGTGAGAAATTTCATGCCAAAAAAATATGAAATTCTCCTCAAAGTTTTGAAATCGATAAAAAAAAAGCAATTTTTTGAAAAAATAATGCTTTATTTGCTTCAAATTAAGAAATAAATCAGGATATCAGGACTTAAGAACTATGGGCTTGATTTGCATTAAGAGAATTGGGACATCTGAAATAATCTGAGATGGTAAAACAAACAAAACGATCGCTCAAAACCTTTATTTGAAAATGATGCTGAGTGTAAGTACAATCAATTGTTGTGATTCGGAAAATTTCGCAGTTTATTATCGGTAACAAAGCAAAATACAAAGACCAGTTCTTTTTGACAGTGGTTTATAGTTCTCTTTTTTGTTTACAAAGGTAAATTAGAAATAATATCCTGCGAAATTAAATGTAGCAATATTCAGTATTTAATAGATACATATAACGAAAACAAGATAATCGATTATATTGAATATTTCTTAGTACGCGTACGAATTCGAGTACTAATTTTTCCTGTAATATACAAATACGTCATTAACAAATTATCGGCCAAAATATACTTCATATAAATAAGAAAACTATGAAAGATGATTTAATTCTCTTTGAAATGACTAAAATGTGCCAGACATTAAAATGTTGACATGTTTAAATCGAAAGTTTTACTGTGCGCATTTTGAGAAAACAGAAGACATGCATTGAAATGTAGTTTAGTTTTATTTTAGACTATTATGAAATCCGAGGAAATAATTTTGCTCCTCTATTAATATGGCTGTTTTTAGAAGATAATTCTATTGCTAATCGTTAAAGACAGAAAGTGCGGATATTAGAAATCTATTTCATAATAAATGTATTGAATAAAATGTAATAATTAACTTTATGAAGACAATGATTCGAGCTAAAAACAAGACATACTTGGGCACATTGCTTTTAACAGAAACGAAAGATATTCCATGAGAAAATTGATTCCTAACTGAAAAATTGTGTATTCGAACCACCGGAAGCTTAATTATATAGGGATTACACAATTTCAGACTGTTTTCGAAGATGGGCTTGGTGATATTATCATACAAAATATTAATAACAATTAGGAAATTCAAGTTTTTATTTACTTGAAACAATAGTTTCTAGGAAGAACTATACAAACAAATT
This sequence comes from Argiope bruennichi, assembly GCF_947563725.1. Taxonomy (NCBI): domain Eukaryota; kingdom Metazoa; phylum Arthropoda; class Arachnida; order Araneae; family Araneidae; genus Argiope; species Argiope bruennichi. The sequence goes on along the minus strand of NC_079154.1, from coordinate 132,185,456 downwards.
TATATCCAGTGCAACGCTTCTTGTCGAACCAAGAAAACCCAAGCTTTAAATGAGTCTGGAAAAAATTCTATTCTTTCTAATGAAATTTTGTGATAAAGTAGACTTATTTTCCTCTACTAAAAATGCTTTTGTTCAAAATGAAAGACTAAAGATAAGGATGGTGGTTTAGAATTTCTATAAAAGGTAATTTGGGAATCGAGGAAATAACCTTTTTATACGTTGTAGATTTGTTTATAGCATCACTTTCAGCCCTTTCTCTTCGCGGTAGTTATAAATTACTATTAGAGAGACTAAAGAGCAGTTTCTAGAAAGCTAAGAAAATCGAATCGTTCTCTTTACTTCAATAATTCTATGATCTGAAAGTGCAATATTTTTTTGGATTAAAAAAAGAACTGTAGAAATAATGGTCAGGATTTCTGTTCGATTTTATACAGAAATTTAATGATTTCTCAAAGCAAGAAAAAAAGAAGTAGCTGATTCAAAAGGTATTATAAAACACCGCCTATAATTACTACACGCACAGTTAAAGAACAGAAGCCATTAAAAAACCATCAACGTAGATAACCAAGTTTGGATACTTCGGGTTCATCTGCTGCTCTTTTTGAATGCAATGAAAATATCATTGGGATACAGTTGTTACAAACAGATAAGAAAAAAAGTAAGAAATTCTGCTTTAAAAGAACCTCGGAGGAAACTCCAATGTTCTTGAAATTTTATTGATCGCACATAGTGTGGCTGTTCAGTCCAATAATTTCCAAAATAGGTTGGTTGGAGTATCCAGCGGTGAAATATCCCGGATGGATAGTAACATCATTTCAATTCAATCTCGAAAAAAATTTTAAAAATGAGAAAAATGGAACTATTTTATTACTCAAATTTTCTTTCATGTTATTTACACGAAGATCTCAAAGCATATTGAAAATTGTATGTCTATTAGTTTACTTCTGTGGCTTACAGGAAATGATTGCATAATTGGATTCAGCGAATAACAAATTCGTCCAATCTGTGAATTAAGAATCTTCAAGGAAAGAAAGTATAAAATCTAAACGTAAACATTTTACATATTCAATGATCTCAATAGAATAATCAGATTACTCTAAGTTATCCATCTTAGTTATAATAATGAATAAATATTGTAACGTTTCCCCGTTTACCTCATATGATCATTGGCAATCCGGCCAGATGCAACGTCATCTGTTTTCCCTACACATCTTTAAGTGCCTCCGGACCGGCAAATGGGGACCCTCTTCCCCATTAGAGACATTGTGTCTGATCATTTGTTGTATCCAGATAAAGGATCACGTATGTGTGTTTCGTCTTTTCGAAGAAATTCATCGTATCTTTAGGCGAGAAGAACTTCAAAACATCCAGATGTTAAACTTCTTTTTCATTACGAAGGTACTCCTCGCATCTTTGAGGAACGAACTTGCACGAGCAACCGTTGTCATTGAATTTCGAAGTCAACTGGACCTCAGCCGGTGTGTTAGTGTTGGACAGAATGTTATTAACGTGTGTTTGGGGAGAGTCAGCTGCAAAGATGAATTATGAACAGACATTCCCACGATCGATTGGAAGCCATTTAGGAAGCATTAACGAGTAGCTATTGGGTGATAAGGAATTCAAATGATTCGACGGAGATAAAATGCCGAATTTTTGTTTTGAGATGAGAGAGGAGCAATAAAAGCCATTTAATGAAACATGTAGGTGTTCGAAGGTGTTCCAAATTTTGCTTCGTGTGAATCGGGTTTCTGTGCTAAGATCCACCCATAACGATCGGTAGATTTCTGGAGCTACCCCTGTAGTAACCGCATAAATTAACAGCATATTACCGTGTTTTTCTTCTGTTTGTGTGTGTGTGTGTGTGTTTATTCTCCGAATTAATAGAGGAACTAATTCATGAATAACTTTCAACTGTAGTGTGAATTATGTAAATAATATTAAACAATATTATATAAGATATACTAGATCAGAACAAATTGTTTTGGTGTACATATATAAAGCTGTAAATAAAGGATTTTTTTACGCTACTCTCTTATTGATCGGTCAGGATCAAGACATTACAATATACTTTCTTTAATACGCGTTTCAGGTAAGATATACTTCGATTAATAGAAGTGTGGGCGCATATGTATATACTGGGGCCCATAACATTAACCATAGCGAGCTAACATAATATGCGATTTTTTTTGTTTGTTGTAGCATATGTTATTTCAAAATCTTTCAATAAATGCACTAGTAACTTAGATGTTTGAAAGAAGGGATGTGTTGTTCAGAATATATTAACATCTCAAAATCTGAGTCTCTTGGATATGATGAAAGTTTGTTTTACTCTAATCCACTTCATACGCGACCACCTGAGATATGCACGTGATTGCTACCATTGGCAGAAACTTGTTGTCGTCCAGCATTAACTTGCTCTTAGTAATTGCGTTACTGGTATGTCTTTGATTAAGACAGGGACACCGGTTATCAGAGAAACAAGTTAAAAGAGATTGTTTTTTTTTTATATTGTTCGAGTAGTTGCCATTTCTTATGAACACAGATGTAACAATCAGATGATAGTCAAAATTACCTTTCTTGGTCGTTGTCTCCAATGTGGAATTTTTTTTTCTACGTTCTTTTCTATTCTGCGTCCCATTCAGTGAATTATCGAATGCTACTAGAGAAAAAATTATATTGTTATATATTGTTATATTGTTTTTCGATGAGTGAACATCGAGAATCGAGCGTGAGAGAATGTTTCTATTTCCCAGCTTACATCAATGGCAAGCTACGCTTATGTTGAATATTTTCGAATGTTGATAAATCATTGTTGAGTTGCCGAAATCGAAATGGATCTTAAGTTCCAAGTAGTAACAATTTGATACCGAAACGAAAGCGTCGCGATGAGAATGTGAAAGGTGCGTAGAATGTGTGTTTTAGAATGGAAGAGAAAAAAAAACACATGCAGGTCAATGAACCGAACTTTTGAAAGAAGACCACATGCATAGAGAACATATTTAATCAGAATTTTTATTGTTACTTGAGTTTGTTTCCTAGGAGTAAGGAAATAAAAAATTTTGAGTTGTGTGGGCCAGATGATACCGATCAAAGAGCAGTCAAGCTATGGATAGAAGAAAATTCCTCATGCATAATAGCTGAATGATCAATGTTAGATATGATAAATGCGTATGAGAAGAGATTTTATTACAAACCTCCATGTGAATCCACATACATGTTCACAAGGGGAAAAGTAAAAGAAGCGAAGGTATTCAAAGCCCATGTAACTATTTTTGCTGAAAAATATGACAGGAGGGAAAACAAATTTCATTTGTAAAAATGAAATATTATAACGTTTAAAGAAATCGTGATTACTCAAAATGCATTTCAATGTGCATAATACTGAAGAAATGTTTGCAGATTAGTTTTGCAGTTGGGCCCTATTGTCAAACGGTGACATTTTGTTTTTTATTCTAGCAATCGTCCATTCATGTGACTGAACTGAATTTAAAGCACACTTAACCAAGTTTTTGTTAATGAATCCGACTTATCTTATCCTTAAGATAAGGGATATTAAAAATCATCCGTACTTTAATGTCGTCTTAATGAATTGAAATGCAATTCACACGGACTTAGAAGAGAATGGAATTGCGAAGAAGACTTTAACTTCGTAAACTAAACTTTGTGCGAAGTCTCTGATATGACCATAAGGAACCATTTTCGCTCACGGAAGTTAATGAAGACCAAGACTGGTGGCTAACACTGTAATTATTGTAATGTCAGCTGACTTCCCCAAGAAGACTGATAAGCCTGCATCGGCGTCAATGCAAATTTTGTGAACCAATAAAACCTACATAAAAAAGCAATTTGTCTAACTCGGAAACATCAACGATAGGGATTCAGACAGTTTGAGAATAAAGGTGAAGAAAATGAGACAAAAAAAAACAACAACCCCATTATCAGTCAAGGAATTTCTGTTAATTTTACATTAAGAAAGCAGGCCTATACCTTATTTATATTTTGATGTCCATTATTTGAAGGATAGGCTATCGCCTTCAAATGCCTCATAGCTCAACAAATATGCTAGTGTCCAAAACTATTATACGAAAGATTAAAACATAAAATGTGTATTAATTTCAATTCAATTCTGTACATTGTGGGAATTTTCTGTTTCTAAATAAAATGAATAAATGAATATAATAAATAGTATTTTGTGATCCATTTTTTTCTTTCATTTTTATATAATTATAGATTTCGTATTATGTTTAAAGGCAGTTTGAATGTGTGTATTTTTTAAATGTAATAATTAGTGTTTTGGATTCAAAATGATAATTGTAAATGACACGTAGCATTTAAAATAACGCACTTAAAATTCGAAAGCGAACAACTTTTTTAGTAAATAGTAACATGATTTGATCTAGTTGTCTGCGTGATAATTAATTGAAAATATTTCCTTTCTGAAGCATTTAAATATTTTTATTAATTGTCTGTCTCTTAGATTTTTCCTAGGAGATGTTTTTTAGGAAATATTAGGAGGTATTATATATTATTGTTATCAATCATTATATCAAAGAGGACAGAAATATAAATATTTTTTATATATAAGAGGTTTGTTAAGAACGGGGTCAAAAATTAAAAATAACGAAATTTTACAACGATTAGAACAGTTTTAAATTGCAGAAAACCTCGAACAATTAGGTTGAAATTAATGGCTAGAAATGTTTATTCCTAAGACTAAAATTTAAATTAAAAACCATTTTTAAATCAAATCAACTCTTTAACGTGATTGGTCCATCTTTAAATATAGAAAGAATATCCAATATAAATCAGAATATATATTTTTCTTTTCGACATTATTGAATATTGATGAAGATTGAAAATATATCAACAGGAGCTATAAAGAAGATGCCAAAATTTTTTGGAAAAGAACTGTAAGCTTATAAATAATATTAATGAATTCTGAAACTTTAAATAATAGAAATAAAGTAAAGAAATTTTCATTTTCAAGAGAAATGTGATATGAAATGCTCAAAATAGAGAAGATCTCTCCAGACATTCTTTACATGAAAAATAAGAAAACAGCTTTCAAAGATGAAAAACTTGTAAATTGAGAACTGAAACTGAATTTCAAGATTTTGGTCATCCTTTTAAATGAATACTGTTGTTTTGAGAGGAATTGTCTTCTCTTATTAAAAGAAAAGCTAACCATTTATGAATAGATTCTGCTTCTGGAAATCTTGATTTATCTCGAGAATTTCTCACGAGAGAAATACAGAAGAGACATAGGAAATAAAGAAGACAGAAAAGAGGTACAAGTGGTTTGAAAGCTAAAAAATATCAATATTTTAAGGAAAACTGAGACATGCAACTGAGACATGAGAAAACTGAGCATGCAACATAGAAACTTTTAAGAGACAATATACAAAAAGTCAAACCGTAACAGGTTAAGAAAGCTGCAACGCATATTAATATTTTAAACATTGGGAGCTGATGCATTTATGACAGTGTTTGAAAATCCAGAAATGAATAAAAATGCCATTAAATTGAAACAATAAAACTTTAATGGGTCGGCAGTCATTTGTTCTAAATTAGCATATTTCATTTTTAGAAATCTGGGATTAAAAAAATCAAATATGTTTCGAGCCCTATCATGAAAATGGGCATATGAAAAGAATTTTTCCAGTGGCTCAAAGAACAATTAAATATCAAACGTTATCAGACTTTTAGAACTGCAACAAAATTTCAGATGGTTCTGTTAAATATAAAAGTTCAAAGAAATCTCTACACAATAAAACAGAATCTTATTTTTGGAATGATTTTTGAGTCTTTATATTGTTGCTGGCTTTATGTCTCATATGAAGCTAATTCCTTCTGATATATATAGAAATAATGATAGTGAATTGCATATTTCTGTGACAATAATATAAAGCGTTAGTTATAGCAGCTGATGTGAAAGCATCTAAAGAATCGGTGAAGGAATTGAAATCAAGATACAAAATGACAGTTGTATCCTTGTAACATTTTCCGGGATTTGAAAAAAAAATTGCGAAAAAGGACGAAGAAAAACCGCAAACCAAAAAGGTTTTGATTAAATTTTATAAATAGGCATCTAACTTTTATTTTAATGCTGTAATTATTAACATAAAGCATAAAAAGATTGTGGAACGCGAGAAATATTTGTTGCAGAGAAGAAGTGCAAATATGTTTCATGTTCGGTCTTGGGCCAGATTTGGTTCGGGGAGTCCCTATGATATTTTGCCGTATAGAAAATTCCTTGAAAAAATGATTGGACTCAAATGTATCTAATGTGTAATGTAGAGGTGAAAAACCTTAAAGATTATTTCATTAAAGCTGATTTTCGAGGATGTCAGTCAACAAGAAATATGTCTTAACTGAATATAATTAGAGGCTGAAACATCATAAAAAAAACTGAAAATATTGCAGATAGAAAATTTTCAAAAGAAATCATTGATTAAAAATTTTATGTGTGGATTTGATCAAGTGAAATATCTTTCCAAGTACCAGTTTCAATATACATACAAATATAAATATTAAACATTCTACTGAAAGAAAAAAAATTTGAGTAGGAAAAGTTTAATGTAGAAAAGGATCTCTGACATTATTTGCTTTGTGAGCAACTGTGTTCAAATTGCATTTTCTTTTTTACCAAGAGAATACCGTAAAAGATTTTAAAAATCCGGGTTTCGAGAGTTCGATCCATTTTCACGTTTTTATCTACTCTAAACCGAAACACACGTCTTTATCCATCTGAGCTTGAACACAATATCACAAAAGCGTCTAAACCTGAGTTATAGAATTTGCTAAGCGTTTGTGACGCCAAATGTGTCGATTCTTATCAGATTTTAACCGAAATCTTTTAAAAGAAGGAATGCCTGTCCGTCTTCATATTAACACTCTGATTCGAAAACGCAAATAACTAGATAAATCAGATTTAATTCAGGAAATTTTATTATACAAAATGTAAAATGTGATACATTTTGGATCATATCTGTTGCGGTATTGACCCTTGGTTATTTGTCAATATATATTTAAAACAACCATTCAAAAATATAATGATTTGGAGAAAGGAGATTTGTCACGGCATTTTGAGATTTAAAATATAAATTTACATTTAAAATATTAATTGAATCGATCGAAAGAAAGGCGTTCATAACGCATAGCGGATTTTCTCTGTTACGTAATGAAACACAAAATGATATGCATAAAGTAACAACAGCGAATGTCTGATAAGGAAGTGGTGAAATGGGTAGCTGTTTACCTTGCGGACTTAAACGGGATCGCGGAGGGCTTGCTCTATCTTTCCTACTTCAACCTTCGGGATTCGGAAAGGGGACGGTGACTTTAAAAAGAACCAAAAAGAAAATGCAATATTGGCTAATTATACAATAAATTCAGGGAGAGATGATTCTTTTTGGTTTGTTCTCCATCGATAAAGAACAATTTTGATCTGAGAAGATAAAAGTCAAAGAATTAAAAAATATATATCTGTTTTCTTGAGCATGGTAAGAGCTATCTTAAGTTCTATACTTTATGCAGATTCTCTTCATATTATGTGAGAATCTGCGATTTTATGTCTGCGATCCCTTTTCACATTTTGATATTCAAGATTGATCCAAGATTTCGAAGTTTTCATCAGTATAAATATTTCATGTCACAAAAATATTTATTGAGACCGATATTTATGTTTATTTACTAAGAATATATTCATTGGATTTATTATTTACTTTTTTTAAGGGGCCTTTGAAATATCTTATGAAAAATGTTTTAACCAAATTATTTTGAAATAATTTTTTTTTATTTTAGATTCCTTGAGCGATTCCATTTAAATAGTAACAGCATATAGAATTTCAGCTTGAATTTAACAATTAATGACAATTGCAACATATTTTTAAAAGGTTACTTTTTTGACACCCATTCTGCAGTTCAATTCTCATCTGAAAATTTTGGAAAAATTGGAAATATAGTTGTGTGAATTAACAGTTGAACTCCTACATACTCATCAATACAAAACGCACTCGGGAAATTTTGTTGAAAATAAATATAAATTTCTTTGAAAAAGAGCTTTTTGTGTGATATTTTATTAACGTTTCAATTTTTAGAAACTTGAAAATTCGATAGAAATCCACAAAGGAATGATTCTGTAGTTTTTCTGAACTTCAACTACAATTACGCTGATGGGAACATACGCTAAATGACAGGGGAAAATATTAAACTGCATTTCGTAATTTGTCTTCTAATATTATTGTCTTTGTGCTGTTTTTAAATGCAATTCAGGAAGAAACGTGTCATTTATGTAACAGAAATGTATAAAATCCTGGAAATCATTATTGCTTTATGTCAGTTGCTGCTTGCATTCATTCGGAAAATAATAGGCAAATTTTTTAAAACGTTTAATGATGCATAAAAAGCCCCTCAGAACTGCATATTGTTAAATAAAAAGATTTAACAATACAATGATTAAATGAATGAATTCTTCGCAAAGAAAGTATTATATGTTAAATTCTGTTTCTAATTAGTTACGACATTACAAAATGAATTTATAGTATTTTCTCACAATACTTGTTAAAGTATATATCGATTGAAAAAAAAATTTTTTTTACTTCCAATAGCAAGGAAAAAATGACCATAACTATGAAAAGCCATGAAATTTTCAGTATATTGCAAACAACATTATTAAATTCGAATTTGTAATTACTTCATCATAAAATTGTTTAGAATAAAATGCAAGTTACTTCGCATTCATGAATTCGAAATGTTTCTGAAAGACCATTTTAGCATGAAATGCATCTTTTAGAAGTTTTTCCTAACAATAACCTTTTGAGAAACAGTAAATAAATCCCGTGGAAAAATACTAAAACTATACTTTTTTCTAGAAAAACTAAACATTTTCCAGATTTGAATATGCTTTTTTATGATATTCTATCAAATCCTCTATCGTATCTCAAGAGATAATAAAATGAAAATAGATGTTTTTTATTACATCTATTCTGAAGAAGAATTGTAACGAATCGAATTTTCAATAGCCCTTAAATAATAGCGCTTGTCCTTTTATTATACTATTTAAATACAACACATAAATAATTGTTTTTCTATTAATTTTAGCTTTCAGTTAAAGTAGGAGAGAAAAAAAACTGTCTCTAGTTTGTTTTTTTTACATGCTAAATTTTAATTAGATGAATTCTTGACACATCGGCACATGCTTTAGATTGTCGTGTTAGTAATAATAATAGCTAATTCTGTAAACAAAAACTGAGCCATTTAAAATGTGTTGGATGATCTCTCTAGAATATGCATGGAATGTGAAAACATTTTAAGTGCCTGATTTATTTTTATGCAGTTTTCTTTAGCTTAACTTAGTTCATGCTTCTGAAATTCTGAAAAAGGGAACACTGTATTCATTCTTTTGCCCGCTTCCTAAAGTGTTAGACAAAAGAAATTTCGCTCACTTGTTTTTTGCCTATAACAATATGCTATATTATTGATTTCAGAAATTAATCATCTGTTAAAATTTGATTATTTTAATTAATTCTGTTCCTCTGAGTTTGAAATTTCTGGTGATTCATTTGAGAAAAGCTACAGCCATGTTATTTATTATTAATAAAATAATTTAAAAAATTAAATCTTTAATAGAAGAGGGATTTGAAAAATTGATTTTCGCTCAACAAAATTTAGCGACTGAATCAAAATGAGCTCACTTTATCCAAATCAGAAGGTCTTATGCATTTTCAACTTAGGCTGGAGATCATTTTTTAGTGGAAGCTGCTGCCATGATAAAAAGAAGACTCTAATTATTCCCTCAATGTCCGTTGTTAAATATGCATAAGTAGATTACATTTTAGATCGACAGATTTGAAAGATGTTTTGATATGGCCACATTGTCTTAAAATCTTGTTACAGAAAAATAACAGACAGGAAGATTCATTAATTAAGGGAATACATATTAATTGCGTCGGTCATGGAAGATCATTGAAACTTGTTAATTTCTTTAATAGTAATAAACTGTAAGAAATGTTAACTATATAGTAATTTTATTAAATATTTCCCTTCTATCTAAAAAAACGACATTGAATAATCAATTTAATCCGTACCAAACATTTTTCCCTTTCTACGAAAACCGCAGTTGATCTTTTTTTAAAAATTTATTACAAATAATTCCTCCCTATTTACAAAAATAGCAGTCAATAAATTTTGTAAAGTAAGGTAAATGAAAACTTGGTTATTGTTCCATCTATAATGAGAAAAATCCTTTTTGTTCAAATTTAAAGGATTTATGTTTAGCTATTTAGATGCACTGCTTGCAAATTGATAAAATAAATTTTCCTTTTTTTATTCAGGTCTATATTGGCTTAAACAGAGATCATTTAAATCCATTTTTATTAATTCAGGGCTGCAGTATCTAAATTGTGACACAATTAATATATCTCAGTTTGGCTTCCCCATCAATATTTCTAATAAAAAGTGCTAATTCGTTTAGAAATAATATTTAACAATTCATAATCCCATGAAAAATATTCAGTTAAACTGAATCGTAGGCTAAATGCAAAGTATCCAAAAAAATATTGAAGTCGGTAAAAAACATTTAGTTTCATCTTTTTTCCAATAAAAGGATTAAGCAGAATACAAACAAAACTTTACATTTTTTAAATAATATTTTATAATTACTTTTAGAACTTATTCTTAAATGTAATTTTATAATACTTTTATAAAGATATTATGAAGATGATTATAAGTGTTTTTCTAAATGTCATTTTGTTTATTTTATTTTGTTTGTTGTTTTATAATAATATTAAGAACATTATTATTTTGATTATATATGCATTTTCTTTGTATATTTATAACCATATGATGAAAGATATTCTAAATATTTTTGTATTTCTTTTTTTATATGCTTTAATCTTTTTTGAATTATTATAATATAAGACTTGTCCAGATAGTAATATTCCTGTGAAATTAAAACTAATTATACGCGGAAAAAATGTAGCTGATGTTGAGCAATACATTTAATATGCCCATTGCAGTAATCAGATGCATGAGTCCAAAAACTGATGCCGCGGAGTCAATTTTTGGATTTAAGCGTCATGGAAAAACTATCGCGTGGATAAAGAATCAGTCTGTATTAGTTCTAGGGATACACCAGGTATCCATTTCTGATAAACCAATTTCAATTAAAAATATCGTTCTGCTATTATTTTATTAATTCTGATTTTTCTTTTACATGTATATTGTCACCCGTATGTCCTGAGCCTTTCTTCATTTGAAGAATCGATACGTGAAGCCCTCTTCATGGGAACCGTTCTGAAAAATCATAAGATTTGATCCAACAATATACACTCTGCAATAGTGATGGAAGCAGACTCTGGTTCTGGTTTTCCGTTCAGCATCTGACGAGAATTCGGAAAGGAAATGTTCACCATGATGTTTCTTTCCAGCATCCACACATTTTTCTTCATATATGGTAAACAGATCAAATTCTTCTATCCCTGTATGACTTAAAGAAATTCCAGACATGGATTTCTTTTGAAGAACTCGATAAATTTTTACAAAATTCACATTCTCTTCATATAAAGAACTCCAAAGCGCAACTTTAATCGTTGGGCCATGTCTATTATGAACTTCATTTTCTAATAAGCTTTGGACAATTTCCCTGAGAACATTTGATTTTATCTTTTAGATGACTTGGACATTTTTCCATGAATTCGATTTATCAGCACGAACTTTATATTGCTCATGAACTTTTATTAAAAAAATGAACTTCGAATCGCTACTTTAATTTTAGGACAGTAGTTTTGATGCACTTTATTTTTCTAATATGTTAGTGAAATTTCCTGACTACATTTGATTAGCTGTATTGTATATCTTCGATGTTGAAAATATTTTTGCATGTATAGTTATAATTTACATTACATTATATTGCACCTTTTGTAATCAAAATGCATTTAAATTGTATTGTAAAATTTATAATGCATATTATGTATAATGTATATAATGTAACGTATATTGCATGTATATATTTCATGTTTTTAGTTATCATTTTGCATGTGTATGTATCATTGTTGTAGTTATCATTTTCCATGTATGTCTCATTGTTGTAGTTATCATTTTGCATGTATATATTTCATGGTTGAAATCATTTTGCATGTATATGTTTTATGGTTGTAATTGTCCTCTTGCATGTATATCTATCATGTTTGTAGTTATCATTTTGCATGTATATTTATCATGTTTGTAGTTATCATTTTGCATGTATATGTATCATTGTATTGCAAATTTTGTAATCGAAATTGAAATGTATTGTAAAATTTATATTGTATTTAAAAACAATCTGACCTCCAACAAAAGAAACTGGAGGTAATAAGATAGCCGAAATGGCTCGTGTGGACACGTACCTCTCGCATCCAGACACTTGCTTTATGAGCTGGGTGAGATTGCTGCGCAGTCAGTAGGTGTGTGTCATGTGTCACTTACTTTTACTATAAGCTGAAAACTTGACAATAAGGAGAAATAATATTACCTATACAACTAATATTCCCTATAATATTAAATATAGTCATATAAAATTTAATAGCTATGGAATTTACCAGCAATGCCTAAAAGTAATATGATTATTTAAATTATAAATTAGGGCTTAAAAGTAGGAAAACATTATTAATTAAGTGCATAAATAATGCTCCTTGTAATATAAAATATATCAGTATATTATTAAATACCTGTGGAAATTTCACCAGCAATTTGTCAAAATAACATGTTTGTTTAATGAGATAAATTAAGGCTCAAAAATAAGAAATTTTTTAGGTACTTCACCCACGGATTAAGCGTTGTTTGTAGGTACTCTATCCAAGAATTAAATTTTGTTTTTAGGTACTGAGAAATTTAAAATTCCTTTTGTAAGATTTATATTTTTAATTGGGATTAAATAATTTAATTACATTGTTAGAGAGACAGAGATCCTTTAGAGCTGAAATTTCCTCTCAGATTTTGAATCAAATGTCAAAGTTGCAGTGCTTTCGTCGATTTCAATGCATCATATAAACCATGAAATATTTTCTAATGTTCCATTTTATATAAATCCGAAAAAAAATATGTTAATTCATTTCCTTTATACACTTTTTTAAAAGAACGACAGTCACAAAAATTAACTACCTTCTCATGCATAAGTATTTAATAAACAGTTCGCGGTACATTAGTAGATAGTGTTTTCTCTAAATGATGATTGTTTCGATCGGTATGCCTTTCCTTATAGCAAAGCGTGAAGATATTAAGCTGCAGAAATGCAATGTTTTCTTAATTTTACTGTTTTCTATGATCAAATTTTCTTATCCTGCAAATTTAATTTTTACTTCCAGTTTATCTGGTACTGAAACCGTATTTCCTAAATTAAGAAATAAAGTGCTTTATAGAGTTATTTTAAAGCCACTAAGAAGAACTCTTAATGACCAAGAACGTATAACTTTTAATTTTCTACTTTTCGTCTCTCAATTTATATATTTCATTCTATTTCTTTAATTAATGTATTAAATGAAAATGTGCACGTGTGCTGACAATCGCCAACGCAGATTGTTTGACCTGAAGCTACTATATTTTGAAGCATACAATCTCCAAAAGATGAGAATGCACATGTCCAGCTGTTATTTTTGAAATGACAATAGAATTTTAGATAGTTAAATATTCCGTCCAATTTTTGCGTTTTCAGGCAATAATCAGACTTTTATTAAAGAAAATTATTTTTTAACTTTTCTAAAATATATAAATTAATTTTTATTGTTATAAATTTAGCTGTAATTTTCTCAATCTCTAATTTAAAAAAAATTTCATATAGTTTACAGCGAGAGTTAACATTGCTCCATCTAATAATAAATGACATAAATTTTATATATCGCAAAAAAAAAAAAAACTTTTTTTTTTCTAGCGCATATTGCATTAAAAATACGTAAGTGACCCCTTAAAAAGAAAATATGATTTCGAAAATAAATTATTAGCTCAGTTAGGTTTTCAATGCCACTATGATGCCATAGGATATAAATTCGACTCGGACAAACAAACGTGAAGCAACAAATTGACGTGAAGTTTGTAAATTAACATGCCTAACTTTGTATAAAACAATTGATGCTTAAAATTAATTTGTAAAAATAACCAAAAGCAATTTATGCACAAAGGTGTTAAGAGCATTATAAAAAATAAAAATTCCTATTTAACGAACCAGTCGATCATGGCAGCTAGTTTAAATATTGTGAAATCCTTGGAGAAAGGCTTCTCAAATTAGCTGGTGAATGACGCTACACATCTGGGAACAATATAATTGAATTAATTTCTTAATTTATGATTTTTTTCTTATAAAAAGGAAATAATGTATCATCGAGGGGAATACATATATTTGAAATATTTGTCAAATTTACGAACAAAAATAGTTCGTTCGTCATATAGATAAAAACTTAAAACGATAAGAATGCAAATTCTCTGAAAATAACATTTCAAGTGCATATAGGACCTAATTTAAATTAGCTTGAAATGTTGTATCTCCAACTTAACGAGAATGGGATTCGAAAAAGATATTCCGACAGACTGAAGCTATTGCTTTGTAAAGTGCTTGTCGCGATCGACACAGTGTAAATGCAGCGCATCTTTGCATCCCCGTGAGTGTATTGTGCCTTCAAATAATGCTACCCTTAAAAGTAATGCAAAGTACCATTTAAATCATCTTTAAAATAAGATGCATTTTAATTCTTGTATCATTCGTATTTTAAATAATGCGCATTTTTAGTCAAAAATCAAATTAGAAGGGCTTTCATTGATTTCAATGTATTGCATTCAGCATGAATAAATTTCTAATATTCTATTCTACGCAAATTCGAGGTAAACACGTTGCTAATTAATTTCCCTCAAACATTTTTTTCAAACAACGAAGGTCATAATTTTAACTTCCTCCTCATGTACAAATAAACCTTCGCTGTACATTTGGTAAAATATGACTACGAAGGTTACAGTTTCGAATCGATATGCTTTCCGTTCAATCAGAACATGAATTTAAACTCGGAAAAAATCTATTTTCCTTGAATTAAACTCAAGAAATTCCGTGTTTCCTTAATCTGTTTTT
Source organism: Argiope bruennichi (assembly GCF_947563725.1). Taxonomy (NCBI): domain Eukaryota; kingdom Metazoa; phylum Arthropoda; class Arachnida; order Araneae; family Araneidae; genus Argiope; species Argiope bruennichi. The sequence goes on along the minus strand of NC_079154.1, from coordinate 132,170,365 downwards.
CTGAGCATATTTTGTGAAGGGGCAAATTTAACGTTTTAACTTATAAGGGACTGCAGAGTTTTTAAAATTAAAAGATAAATTCTTTAAAGTGCTTTTATAAAATACATTTAAATGAAGTTTCTAAAGCATACAACTATTTCTTCTACTTTTCCTCCCTTATTATGTATATTTGATAATATTCCCATTTTCAATAATATTAAATGAAAATGTGTGGGTGCATTGAAACTCAACGGAAGTGGTAGTTTGACATGAAACTACTTAAATTGGAGCATATAATATTCTAAGGAAAGGAATGTGCATTTCTAATCGTTATTATTGAAATCTCAATTTAATTTCAGTTAATAATAAATTCAGCTCGATTTTTGCGTTTTTTTTGGCAGTGATGTGATAGTTTATTTACAAAAAATAATTTTTTATCCTCTTTGAAAATAACAAATTAATTTTTTTGTTAATTAATGCTTAAAGTACTCTAATTTTTTCCCGGGATCGCAAATTTTTAAAAAATTATTTCGAATAATTTATTGTAATAATTTTCATCGCTCCATCTAATATATAATAGCATAGGTTTCATCTGTTATCAAAAGATAATGACTGTTGCTTATTACATTGAAATAAGAACTTGAATTTGGAGAAAATTTGCATTTCGAAAATCGTACACATGCAGTTATATTTTCAATGCCATTATGATGCCATCGGATTTAACTTCATAAAAGGATTCCTGTGCAAAATAAACGAAAGCAGTGTGAAGCTATCAAATTGGCGTATCTAACTTTGTATAATTCGTGCTTAACTCTATTTAAGAAAGGTAGTCGTGAACAAGTTATGCATAAAGGAATTAATAGAACATTAGAATACCAATTAGTCTAGAAAGGCAGTTCGGTTTAAATTCTAGTACTATGGAATCTTGGGGTCAACTTTCTGAAATTAACTGGTAACTGACAAGTAAAAGTAACTGAAGTAAAAGAAAATAAATCATTCAATTAATTAAATTAAATTAAATTAATTGTTTAATTCATGATTGTGTTTCGGTAAAATTGAAATAGTGTGGAGAAGGCACGAAGTTGAACTTTTCGACACAATATATAGGTGAATACTATATACAGATGAAAACTTGCAACCAAAGGACAGGAAAATACCGGCAACTGACATTTTATGTCGATTGGGATCCAATTTTTACTAGTTTAAATTGTTATATCACTAACTTAACGAGATAAGGACTCGAAAACATTACACCAAAAACTGAGATTATTGCTTTGTCAAGAACTGATCGTGAAGGATGAAGTTTAACTGTCATTGACCTTTGAATCGCAGTGGGATACTGTACCTGCAAATAATGCTAACTTTAAAAATAATGCAAAATGTGGCTCAACTCCCCCTTAATGTAAGGTGCATTTTAATTCTTATATCACTTGTCTTTTTAAAATATCTAATGTCTGAATGAAGTCTCCAAGACAGTCCAGCCTATACAGAGGCACATAGCGCTAAACTTTAGTCATCTTCAAGAAACCTGAAGGAAAATGAACCGATACTTTCGGTGAATGACAAGACAGTCCCATCATCATTATCATCATCATCATCCGTGGGAATCGAATTGACTTTTTCTCTTTCAAATGGGTCATTTCATTTCACTGATTCCTTATGTTTAAATTTCAGTCTTCATCCCAGGGTCTAACAAATTTAAATGGCATCATACTATAACGAGCCATCTACCATTTTCAATCCTAAAAAATTTTATCGTCTGCATCATTTTAAATATGCATTTCATGAGAGATATTTCTGCTTCCGACCCTAGTAGTGGCCAAGTACATGTATTTATTCTTGGAGTATACGCCCTTTACTCTTGACCCCTGCCTTGACTAGAGATGTAGGCATTTGAAAACAAAAGAAAAAAAACCCCGCATAGTTGAGAATGCGGGGGTTAGTAATAATATAAAAGTAATATTAAATTGCCAATAAAATGAAACTATGCAGATATAACATCATGCTCAGAGTAATACGTTCTTAAATTTGAAAATAATTGTAAATATAATTATTCGTCAGACTGCATTTTGTTTAAATTAAAATGAACTTTTTTAAGATTAGAAAGACGTCTTTGTCAAGAGACACAGTTATTCGTCGTTTTCTACTTACTGTCAGCTTGAGTATTCACCGATTGTTCAATACTGTTCAGATATTAATTCTTCGTTAGTTGTTAGCTCCCTGACAGCAGGATCATTTTATAATGACTTATGTTTATAATGTTAGCCCATTTAGCATAATATGTGCACGAGATATAACAAATTAGTAAGCTGATATAGAGTTGGTATCAACCTACGTGAAAGTATCAGATAACTCTGGAAGTCCTTGAGGAATCAATGGAGGTTTATAACAACAGCCAAGAAAGGTTGTTTTGTGCGCATATTCTTCACATCCAGAATTTCGGCATTCTTTTTATGAGCGGGCATGCGATTAATACGATGACATTAGATTCAGCTTTTTTATATTCGCTATCCAAATAACGACTACGCAATAGGTTATTTTCCTCTGATTTGATTATTCTCGATTTTTAGATTCGGAGCAACCTTTTTCTCCCCTTCTAGAAAATAACAGATTAAAAGAAATACTTCCGATTTAATGGTAGAGAAATAACAGAATAAATAACTACTCTGCTAAATTTTGCATTTCTACCGATTTTGAAAAGTATTACATTTTTCAATGTTTATGTTTTAATTCGGGTGAAATGAATGCGAGAATACCCCCTTACCTGTATCCTGAAGCTTTCGTGATTTTTTTTTATGAGCTGGTGTGCGGTTGATGTTAAATACACCAGTTGCGAATACGTTTTGATTTATATTTTCCACAGTGCCAGGCTGAGAACTAGTCATGCAACAATAGCGAGAATTATTATATTTTAGTTAAAAATGTGTTCCCAAGATTCATAAAATTAAGTTAGATAAGCTGAACTACCAATTATTAAATTTTGAATTTCGAAATCGGATTTTGAAATAATACGAAAGGTTTGGGGAAATCTCAAATTATAAAGAAATTAGAAAATAGGCTCAATTTAGCTTCGGTATTGCGAAACAAAATGCAGTAGTCAATGCAATTGTATATAAACTAGATATGAAAAAGATATTATGCCGTGGTTTTTTTTTTTCAACTTTTATAGAAATGATTTCTTTCGTACTTGATTAAATCATTCATATACACGATTGTTTATGTCAGGGTGTTTTTCCTCACGTTTCCTCTTTGGGTTGTTGCATATATTTTCTTATGTTTTTATCAAACCGTTGGAATTTGATAAAATAAAATTGAATTGAATTTTCGGCGAGTGTATTTTTCTGAGGGCTTTTTTGAAGATAAGAGATTTAGTTTATGATCTCTAATCATATTTATTCATTTGCATTTTTTACTCGCAGTTTCAGTTCGGTTACTCTTCTTATGCAAGAGCAAAAATTTTTCTCAAATTATGTTATGGAAGTCACACGATCGGAAACAACTGATAACAACCAGTTCTATCTGACTGAATAAATAGTGCATTGCAACGCTAACCTGGGGAAGAGGAGATAAGGAGGAATATTTAGATCATAAAGAGAGACATGACATGTGGGTATGGCTGGTGAAAACATAATCCTCAACAGAAAACACATGATCTGTTCAACATTCGGATAGCTTTTCGGATAATCTTTCAGAGAATCCTGGAAAGATTTACTTTAATTCCTTTTCATATAATGGAAATATTTTAGCAAAATTTTTTTGATCAAAAATATGGGAACAGATTTTTTTTTTTTTTTAAAAATTTCTAAATTCGATTTTATTTTTTTCTGGCCAACTCTGTGTTGGCTGTAGAATTTTCATGGCCATCCCTATGCTGTCCGTTGGCCGAGTTGAAGAAAAAAATTTTATATATCGAATAAGGGTAAAATTAAATTATATTATGAAGATTGTAATAGATACAGAACGATTTGTGACCGTTTAAGGGTATGACAGTCGAAGAAAGTTGGCCGTCCAGAGGCATTTTACTGTACTCGGAGTTTAATTGTAACATTTACGTCGAAATAGGTTTTTCTGGGGGAATCTTCCTTAGTCGCTACTAAAACATTGTCAGAATTTAATTAGAAAGTTAGACATTCGTGACAGCAACAGCAATCTATTCTAATCATCAACTATTTTTTCACGTGACTGAGGATGGTTTTTAATGTGCGTAGCAATGATAGATAAAAAGTGCCGATTGTTTGTGATGATTCAAATTTAGAAACCGAGCATGTTTCTTCGGTAAAAAAATGCTATCAACATTAACTCTCACAACTTATCAACCAAAAGTCGTGACTAAATGCGAGGGTCGAACTATTAAGCAAACATATATATATATATATATATATATATATATATATATATATATATATATATATATATATATATATATATATATATATATATATATATATATATATATATATATATATGTAGTGACGAGCGCCATCTGCTGGTTGTTAGACGGAGTTGACGCTGGTTAGACGGAGAGCTGATCAGACGGATCTGGACGAGAGTAAAGACGAAACGTGACGCGACGAATTCGACGAAATCTACTGAATGTTCAATTCTTTTATGTTAATGCATATATGTCCTAATCGTCCTAAATGTAATTAAATGTGCGTTCTAAAATAGTAGCGATTTCTGAGTCCTACAAATATGGGAGTTCGGCCGAGATATTAATGAAGACCGGCACATAGACGAAAGAAGAGCCAAACAGGAGTGAAATTTGACGTAGAGCAATTTGACGTGCTACAATAAACCTTTTGGATACCAACTCCTTGTGGACTGACGCAGTGTGGATCGACGTTGAAGAAATTGTGAGTACAATTTTGATTTATTCTCAAGTATGGCATTTCTTACACGAGCACGAAAGAGCGACTTACTAACTTTAGTAGACGAATTAGAACTAACGGCACCACAGGATGCCAAAGTGCGACAGTTAGTTACAATGATAACAGAGTCGAAAGACTATGACGAAGAGTTCGTAAAAGACTTACTTTTAACTATCACTCAGGAGCGCGAAAGGTTAGATGATGAAAAGGCCAAAGCCGAAGCCGAAAAGAATGAGCGTGAATATACTTTGAAAAAGTTAGAACTTGAGTTAAAAAGTAGAGAAAATACTTTAACTGTATCAGATATGCCTAAGACTGATATATTTAAATTGCTAAAGAATTATGATAATAGCGGAGACATAAGTGTTTACCTTTCGTTATTTGAGAAACAAATAAGTAGGGCTAACATTGCAAAAGAAAACTGGATTTCTTATTTACTCGGGTTATTACCATTGGATATAGTCAATTTAATTGCTCGCGAACCTGATCCATCAGCTAATGACTATGATTACATAAAAAAACTCTTGCTTAAAAGATTTAAATTAACTTCCGAACAACTCAGACAGAAGTTCTTTACTCACAAACGAGATTCTTCTTCTTCATGGCGGGATTTCGGTTTTGAACTGAATAACTTTTTTGAGGAATGGATAAATTGTTTAGAAATAACCGATTTTGAAGATTTAAAGCAGCTAATGGTCGTTGATCAGTTAAAGAGTAAAATACCAAATGACGTACGCGATCATTTTCTCGACGATTTGCCCAAAATAAAGAAAGTAGAAGATTTGGTTAATAAACTGGACGAATATGAAGCTGCACGAAGTCACCTTAAAAAGGAAACAAACAGAAATTGGCGTGTTTCCGAAAACAGAAGTAAATTTGATATCGCGAAAGAAGCTAAAAATTCACCATTGCCGTTCGTTCGTGCTCAAAAGAATTATGCTGATGATAATTACTATAACAAGAGTAATAATAAATGTTTTAATTGTAATGAGGCTGGCCATAAATCATTTAATTGCAAGTTTAAAAACAAAGGATTGAAATGTTTCCAATGTGGTAACTTTGGCCACAAAGCCAGTAACTGCCCGCAAAGAGATTTTAAAGTGTCTCTCTCTTATAAAGTATATACTCGTAACTCTCCAAAAACTGTAAATAAGCTTAGTAAAAATGTTGAAATAAATGGTGTAAATTGTGATGCATTAATTGATACTGGAAGTGATATTACTATGATTAATTATGATTTTTATTTGAAAATTGGTAAACCTAATTTAACGACTGATAATGTGAAATTAGCTGGTATAAGTGGAGATAGCATTACTCCTCTAGGTTTTTTTATTGTGATATATTAATTGATGAATATGTAATATCAACTAATGTGTATGTGTTAGAAATAATGCCGAACGAAATAATCATTGGCATGGACGTATTAAATAATCTAAGCTTTTCATTTCAAGAAAATCAAATTATCATTCATGAAAAAAGAGCCCAAATAAATTACACCCGGCTGGTGAGAAACGAGGTCAAGGTCGTATCACTACGTTCCTCGGAGCTGAAAAGAGACAGTCAGGCACCTATTTTTGCTGAGACTGGCAATAAAATAAATACACATCATCTCCCATTCTTCATTTATTTAGCGGATTCGATAAACTATGATGAAATCGACATGAGTCATGTAAAAAAACCGTTGAGACAGGAAATAAATCGTCTATTAAATAAGTATTCGCCAAACAAAACAAAAAGTACGGAGTTGCAAATGAAAATAATATTGAGCGATGATATTCCGATTAGTCATAACCCTCGAAGGTTGCCTTTTAAAGAACAAAAATTCGTTGAAACTCAGATTGATAAATGGTTACAGGAAGGGATAATAAAACCTAGTTGCTCAAATTACTCTTCACCTGTGGTTTTATCCAAGAAGAAGGATGACAGTTATAGGTTATGCATTGATTATCGTAAGCTAAATAAAAAGATGATTAAAGATCGGTACCCTTTACCCCTCATAGAAGATTTGCTCGACAAACTTGAGCAATCAAAAATATTTACTACTTTGGACTTGAAAAACGGATTTTTTCATGTAGACGTAGAGAAAGATAGCACAAAATTTACGTCTTTTGTAACACATCATGGGCAGTGGGAATTTCTTAAAGTAACATTTGGACTTTCCAATAGTCCGAGTGTATTTCAGCGTTACATTAATGTGATATTTAGGAATTTGATGCTAGATGGAACTGTACAAAAAATTTATATGGACGACATTATTATACCATCCAAAACCGAAGAAGAAGGGCTAGAAAAATTACAACGTGTTCTACAGGTTGCATCAGAGTACGGTTTGGAGTTTAATTTTAAGAAGTGTCAGTTTTTAAAACCACAAATAGAATTTTTAGGCTATAGAATCCAAAACGGAACTATACAGCCCTCTGTATCTAAAACGGTAGCTGTACAAAAATTTCCACAACCACAAACTGTTAAACAAGTACAAAGCTTTTTAGGCCTTACTAGTTATTTTCGGAAATTCATACCCCACTATTCAAAAATCGCGAAACCGCTTAGTGATCTACTAAGAAAAGACATTGCATTTAAGTTTGAATCTGAACAAAAGAAAGCTTTTCAAAAACTTAAAGATATTTTAACTCAGGAGCCAATTTTGCATCTCTATCAACAGGGATCAGTTTTAGAACTCCATACAGATGCTAGCAGTCAGGGATTCGGAGCAGTGCTGCTGCAACAGGGAACCGACAATAAGTTTTATCCTATTCATTATTTTAGTCGAAAAACATCCCCACAACAAGAAAAATATAGTAGCTATGAATTAGAAGTTTTGGCTGTAATCGAAGCGTTAAAAAAATTTAGACATTATTTACTGGGTTCTAAGTTTAAAATTGTGACTGATTGTTCCGCTTTTCAACAAACTATGAGTAAAAGAGATCTTACACCAAAAGTTGCAAGATGGGCTTTACAGTTAGAGGAATTTGATTACCAAATTGTTCACAGATCAGGAAAACAAATGGCACACGTAGATTCTCTTAGTCGAAACGCAGTACTTGTTGTTACTCGTTCATATAGTGAAGTGACCACTAAAATAGCCAATGCTCAAAATCAGGACGAATTCCTTAAGAAATTAAAAGCTTTGATAGATAAGCAAGAAGACGGTGAACACATTGTGAGAAATGGAGTTTTATACAAATACGATAATGGTAGAGAATTGCTCATAGTCCCAGAAGCATTACAAAGAGAAATTATTCGAGAAATTCACAATAAAGGACATTACGCTGTGGCTAAGACAGAAGAAATTTTAAAGCAAGAATTTTACATACCAAAGGTGAGGTCAAAAATAGAAAGTGTGATTGCCAATTGCGTGGAGTGTATTCTTTGTAATAAGAAACGTGGGAAAGGTGAAGGTTTCCTTAATCCCATCCCAAAAGAAAATTTGCCTTTAAGTACATATCACATAGATTTCATTGGCCCTATGCCTTCTACAAATAAGAACTATCAGCATATTTTTTCAATAGTCGACGCTTTTACAAAATTTGTCTGGTTGTATCCGGTTAAATCAACATCTACTCAAGATGCAATAACTAAACTTAAGCTTCAACAATCTACTTTTGGAAATCACGACGAGAATAATAACAGACAGAGGTTCAGCTTTTACCTCAAAAGAATTTGAAACATACTGTCAGGATGAAAATATTGAACATTTCAAAATTAGCACTGGAATTCCTCGCGGAAATGGGCAAATTGAAATAATGCATAAAATTTTAATACCCATTCTATCAAAACTCTCAATAACAGACCCTACCAAATGGTATAAACATGTTGCATCAGTGCAAAAAATAATCAATAGTACTGTTTCGAGGAGTACAAAGTTTACCCCGTTTGAGCTTTTAACTGGTGTAAAATTAAAAGATAAAACTGATTTACATTTAAAGGAAATATTGGAAGAAGAATACACAAAAGCAATGATGGACGATCGAAATAAAATGAGAGAAGAAGCAAGGGAAAACATTTTGAAGATGCAAGAAGAGAATCGGAAAAGTTTCAACAAACGAAGAAAAGTGGCGCGCATCTACAAACTTGGTGAATTAGTGGCCATACAACGGACGCAGTTTGGAACTGGACTCAAACTAAGACCAAAGTTTCATGGACCATATCGGATTGTTAAGGTTAAACCTAAGGATCGCTATGACGTGGAAAAAGTTGGATGTCATGACGGACCAAATACAACTTCCACAGCAGCCGATTTCATGAAAACATGGTCTTCAGACTAAAAGAAAAAAAAATGTTTATTGTTTTATCCAGATACTGTTTTCTTTTTTTTATTCTTTCAGATTTTTCTACTTTAACTTTCGAGGGCGAAAGAGACGTCAGGATCGCCGAATGTAGTGACGAGCGCCTGTTGGCGAGCGCCATCTGCTGGTTGTTAGACGGAGTTGACGCTGGTTAGACGGAGAGCTGATCAGACGGATCTGGACGAGAGTAAAGACGAAACGTGACGCGACGAATTCGACGAAATCTACTGAATGTTCAATTCTTTTATGTTAATGCATATATGTCCTAATCGTCCTAAATGTAATTAAATGTGCGTTCTAAAATAGTAGCGATTTCTGAGTCCTACAAATATGGGAGTTCGGCCGAGATATTAATGAAGACCGGCACATAGACGAAAGAAGAGCCAAACAGGAGTGAAATTTGACGTAGAGCAATTTGACGTGCTACAATAAACCTTTTGGATACCAACTCCTTGTGGACTGACGCAGTGTGGATCGACGTTGAAGAAATTGTGAGTACAATTTTGATTTATTCTCAAGTATGGCATTTCTTACACGAGCACGAAAGAGCGACTTACTAACTTTAGTAGACGAATTAGAACTAACGGCACCACAGGATGCCAAAGTGCGACAGTTAGTTACAATGATAACAGAGTCGAAAGACTATGACGAAGAGTTCGTAAAAGACTTACTTTTAACTATCACTCAGGAGCGCGAAAGGTTAGATGATGAAAAGGCCAAAGCCGAAGCCGAAAAGAATGAGCGTGAATATACTTTGAAAAAGTTAGAACTTGAGTTAAAAAGTAGAGAAAATACTTTAACTGTATCAGATATGCCTAAGACTGATATATTTAAATTGCTAAAGAATTATGATAATAGCGGAGACATAAGTGTTTACCTTTCGTTATTTGAGAAACAAATAAGTAGGGCTAACATTGCAAAAGAAAACTGGATTTCTTATTTACTCGGGTTATTACCATTGGATATAGTCAATTTAATTGCTCGCGAACCTGATCCATCAGCTAATGACTATGATTACATAAAAAAACTCTTGCTTAAAAGATTTAAATTAACTTCCGAACAACTCAGACAGAAGTTCTTTACTCACAAACGAGATTCTTCTTCTTCATGGCGGGATTTCGGTTTTGAACTGAATAACTTTTTTGAGGAATGGATAAATTGTTTAGAAATAACCGATTTTGAAGATTTAAAGCAGCTAATGGTCGTTGATCAGTTAAAGAGTAAAATACCAAATGACGTACGCGATCATTTTCTCGACGATTTGCCCAAAATAAAGAAAGTAGAAGATTTGGTTAATAAACTGGACGAATATGAAGCTGCACGAAGTCACCTTAAAAAGGAAACAAACAGAAATTGGCGTGTTTCCGAAAACAGAAGTAAATTTGATATCGCGAAAGAAGCTAAAAATTCACCATTGCCGTTCGTTCGTGCTCAAAAGAATTATGCTGATGATAATTACTATAACAAGAGTAATAATAAATGTTTTAATTGTAATGAGGCTGGCCATAAATCATTTAATTGCAAGTTTAAAAACAAAGGATTGAAATGTTTCCAATGTGGTAACTTTGGCCACAAAGCCAGTAACTGCCCGCAAAGAGATTTTAAAGTGTCTCTCTCTTATAAAGTATATACTCGTAACTCTCCAAAAACTGTAAATAAGCTTAGTAAAAATGTTGAAATAAATGGTGTAAATTGTGATGCATTAATTGATACTGGAAGTGATATTACTATGATTAATTATGATTTTTATTTGAAAATTGGTAAACCTAATTTAACGTGCTGTTAAATTTTTAATACTTTTCGTTGAAATAGAACCTGCTTATCTAACAGGATTATTTTAAAATAAATATCGTGGTAAGGAGCCTTCAGGACATGAGGCTATATATGTCTTCGTTTAAAGCTAATTTTGTAAAACACAGTTCAGTTAAATATGATCAAGAATCATAATGAAATTATCTTTCATCTGAATGGATGAATACTTGTTGAATAATTGCTAAATTTCATCATAAGTTAATTCGAAATTATTTCATGCTGTTTGTTTTATTGGCTAATTTTTAATTAATTTTATAAATATCGCAATAAAAATCAAAAATAAATCCGACACATATTTTTTCAATAAATCGCCTCCTCGTACATTGAAGTCGTTTGACTTCACAATTAAATGAAACCTTTTACACTGTTAATAAAATATCCTTTTGTGCGAAATAAAGAACAGAAGTAAAAGATTAGATCTAGGACTTTGCATTTTAGAAAAATGTTGTAATACGCATAAATTTAAGATTCGGTGGAATCTCTAAAACCTCGTGATTCATAAAAGTCTGAAGATGAAACTGCTTGAACGTTATAATTCTTTTATGTATATAAATTGAAACTTGAAAGGAGAAATTATAGATATTCATGCCTTTGTTTACTTAAAAAAAACTTTTCAACCCCGTACCTTTAACTCATTTTATCATTTGAGACGTGGTTGAATGGTTTGAATTTTATTAGAAAAATGATAAGTATTGTGGAAAATCATGTATATAAATATTTTTAAAATGTGGAAAAATCATGGATTGGTTAGAACTATTAAATTGAATTCATAAAAATGATCACTTTAAAACTAATACTAAATTGATATTAAAATCAATTTTTTGAGATAATTTATAACGTTTTCACCGAAAATGACAAATGTTTGTCTATTAGTAGATAGACAATTTTATCGCAAAATTTTAGTACTGATAACGACGACATTTAGAAGAAAGAACGATTAATTTTAAAACAATAACGCTTAAAGGCTGGCAAAATTGCAAAAATTGTTTGATGCGCCCTGCCATATATATGCAGCAATATTTTTCAATAACCTCTTCAGAGCAGGCTATCAAATTTATATTTACAGAATTTCACACACTACTTCTTCTTGTACAGATATCGCTCACTGAGAAATGGTTTTACAAAATTCTAATTAGATTAATAACTGAAAATTATTCAGAATATCAAATTTTTCCTCTGCTTGTTTTGGAACATATCATCACACACAAAAGAAAATCCATTTCTATAGTAGTTTGAAGCATTTTAAAAAATAGTCAAAACTACATACATGTCTAAATCGCTTCTAATCCGGTTCAAAACAAGACAGACAGAAACCATTTTTAGATCTAGCAAACCTTATATATAAGCGGCCTTCAAAAAATGAAGCAAACAATAATCAGAAGCTAATTTTAATTTAGGCTTCGCTTCTTTAAGCCTTTCTAAGACCATGCGAAGAATGCTTATCATCAAATTCATTTATTTTGCATGAAGTTATGTAGTTTGGTACAAGTTCTGACACATTTTTCAATAGGAAAGAAAGTTAGATGCTTCAATTCCTTCAATTATAAATTAATGAATCGAATTTAATTTTCATAATAAATTAAATGAATCACTTTTCTTAAACCAATCTCAATCCTATAATATATTTTAATATACCATTTCTAGAGAAAATGACTTTTTAAAAAGTTAAAGCTCCATTGGAGCACATGGCAAAAATTATTTTAAATAACATTAATTTAGTTTGAAGCAATGCTTTATTTTGGCAATGCTTCTAATATGACAATGACGATAAGGGATTTTAAACAAATGTATTGACATTACGGACTTCACCGTCCTAAGACTTTTTTTTTTTTTTTTACACGTAAAACATGCAGACTTCTTGTAAGAAGTCCATTCGAAACCGTTTGGTTGCATGACAATATGAAGGAAAATATGTAGGACGATTCAAATTTTTCCGATAAATATGTCAGAAGAGTGAAGTAAGACAAAATGATTGAATTCTTAGATTAATGAAGGGCAGAAACGGCTAAAGAGTCAGCTGGAAATCGCTAACTTCCATCATTTTATATAAAATTTTAAAAGAGAACATACGATATGAATACCAAAAGACCCGTTATGAATCTAATGAATAAAGAGACGATTGTTATGCCGACCTAGTTACAATAATTGTTATAAAAGCTTTGAAAGTTCACGAAATGCAGACTCTTTCCGGAGCTTTTCGAAGCTCGGAGCACAATGGCCATAACGATATAATCAAGACTTTGAACGGTAAGAAGCTGCAATCCAAGAGTTTCAACTAGACATAATCATACTTACTATATTTGCCAATTTCTAATTTAAAAAACAATCTTTATTCCTTCTGGCTGATAATTTGAGTATTTATTATTCTATTGTGATGTGATGTGATGTGATGTGTATGTGTGTGTGTGCGCGCGGGTAAAGATTTCAATCAAATATTCATATGCGATTCTGGCTTGCTTTCAAACGCAACAGACAGTGATCTCTGAATCACAAGCAATTATCAGCTAATTAATAAATATTAAATTAGGGAATAAAGATTATGTTTTAGAATTTAAATTCACATGAGGGGACATTTCAGAATAATGCAAATTTGAAACAAAAAATCAACGATATGGCTCGAGAAATCTTCCATATCTTCGAACCAAAATACACGCGACATTAACTTACCACTTAGTCTAGTGCATTAGAAATGTGACAATATAATGGAATTCGTTGAATTTTGTATGACAGCCCATAATAAATTTCCATAAAAGAATTAAAGCTGAAGTATGAATTACACACTGGTGGGGACTATGTTCGTTACTTCCATGTTAACCCTTTAAAGGGCCATTATTTTCTAGTCATATTATGTTATAATATTTTTAGGCTTGAAATTAGAATAAGAAAAGGGATTCATTTAGCTTATTAGATAAATTTAATTTGATTCATTAATTAATTGGTAAATTAATAATTAAATAACAAATCAAGAAACATCATTTTGTGTAAGATAAAGAACTGAAGCATCTAAGTTTCTGTCTTTGTAAAAAAAAAATTGTCAGAACTTATGCCAACCTACATAATTTCATACAAATATTGATAAATTTGGTCTCAAGCATACTCCCCACGGCCCTAGAAAGGGTTAATTTAGGTCACTCAGGTGTTAAGGCTCCCAAGTCTAAAGAAAAACCAATATCTCCTAATTTTACAAACGATAAGCACAGTTTGATTGCACGATTTTTAAAAGAGCAAGAAAATATGTTTCCTAAAAAAAGAAAAAAAAATTAGAAAAGGAGCATTCGAAACCAATTTCAAGATTTCAATTTCGGTCGAAAATCAAAGTAATGGAGTTTCTTCAATAGTCTGTTAACGTAATGTAAGTTGATACAACTTCATCACTGCTTATCTCATGCACATATTATGCTAAATATGCCAATATTATAAAATGATCATGCTGGCAGAGAGGTAACAACAACTGACGAAGAATTAATAGTTGAATCGAATTGAGAAATCGGTGAATACTCAAGTTGACAGTAACTAGAAAACGATCATGTCTCTTGACAGACATCTTTCTAATATTTTAAAAGTTCATTCTAATTTAAATAAAATACAGTCTGTCGAGTAATTACATTTACAATTATTATCATATTTATGAACTATTACTCTGAGCATAATGTTGTACCTACATATTTTCATCTTACTGGCAATTCGATATTATGTTTATATTATTAACAGTATAACTAGTTAGCGTTAAAAAATTGTGTGCATGAAAATGATTCAACTATACAAATCTGGCAGGTTTAATTCTTGGAGTTAAACTTTTATGCGGAAAATTTATTTCCCATTATTGGTTTCAGCTGAGAAACATTGAGAGTGTATAGTAAGCCATGAGCAATAACGGATTTCGATTATTCGGCGTGTGTGTGTGTGTGTGTGTGTGTGTGTGTGTGTGTGTGTGTGTGTGTGTGTGTGTGTGTGTGTGTGTGTGTGTGTGTGTGTGTGTGTGTGTGTGTGTGCGTTTGTTTATATATATATATATATTGCTTTCAGTAGCTTCCAAGTACACAAATACTTCTTTCATGTAATGCTTATTTAAGTAATAGGAGACAAAAATCGTAAGAGAAGGATAGTTATTGATATTTCATGTTATTTAAGCACATTATAAATTCAAAGTAAAAAAATAATAATTCGGTGAATTGAAAATATCCGTGTGACGCAAAACGGGGTCAATTCCTACGAATGAGGATGATGGGACTATCATGTCAATCGTCGAAAAGAACAGTTAGTTTTTCTTTCTATAAAATTTAGACGACATATAAAGTGCTTATTTTAAAGTTATATAAATTGCTTATTTTAAAATTTTCCATTAGGAATTGGCGTCTCCAAATGTTCGGTGGAATTATGAAAGAGTTAAAAAGCATCTTATTCTGAGACTGATTTGAATCGCATTTCGCATAATTTTTAAGGGTAGCATTATTTGCAGGTAGAATACGCTCACGGCTATTCCGATGTGGAATGCATTTAAACTGTAGCGAATAAAGCTCGGTAATTGGCAAAGTAGTGAATAGGTTATAACCTTAATCTAGTTGTATTACTTTTTCGAGTCCGTAACTCAAGTAGTAGATTTTTGCGATAACATTATAAACGAAGTTAAAACAGGTTTTATGTACTTTAAAAATGATATTTGTACTTTTCATTCTATTCCTTTTAAGATTCCATCAATGTAATGAATGTAAAAAATTACTATTCATAGATATGAATATATAACAAAACAAAGAAGATACCGCAAACGACAGTTATCTTTCCTTTCTATTCCGATCCAGACGGCAATCATATAACGAGGGGGGAATTTGGAATTCATGATTAGGAATTCAAACCTTCACTTGTGCTGCGATATAAGCTCCGCAGCCTTGTTTAAAAGACGAATAATATGAGAGTTAAAATGCATCGCTTTTAAGGTTAGCATTATTCGTAAGTAGAATACATCCAAGGCGGTTTAAATGTATACTACAATTAAACTGCATAAATCAATTTAAAGACTTTGCAAAGCAGCAACCTCTTTCCCTCTGTATGTTATTTTCGAGTAAAATCTCGTAGAGTTGGTGATATAGCAATTACAGTTAATTTGTCAGGTCTTATTGCACTTTCTATTTTATTTGCAGGTAGTTTTCATTTTTTTCTCTTAAAGATGTCGAATAGTTCATCCTCGCACATTCTCTCGGAAAGCAATCATGATTAAACATAATGATCGGAAGGCAATCATGAATGAATCAATTAATTTCATTAAATTGATACCTGATGTGCAGTGCCATTTTCCAGTTAAAATCGAACAAACGATACCATAATCTGAGTATTTAACCGAATCGCCTTTCTCGAATACTCGTTATTTGAAAATTCTATTCATTCCGTTATGTACAATTTCTTTGTCTTACTTAAATAATTTTAAGTACCAATTGGCATATACAAAAATGCAAACATCAATTTAGCTTCACACCTATATTGCTTATTTTTCACAAGATCTTTTTAAGGAAGTTAAATCCTGTAACTTCATAATGGTATTGAAATTATAATTGCGCGAGTAATCGATTTTCGAAATGCATATTATTTTTTCGTCTAAATTCACCTTCTTATTTTTCATAGGAGTACGAGATAGTAATAAGCAAAAATCATTATCGTTTGACAACAAATGAAAGCCGTGCTATTACATATTAGATGGAACAACTGAAATTATTTCTATAAACGCGAAATATTTCTTTCATTAATTAATAACTTTAAAATTTAATTATGCATTTTAAAGAAGCTTAAAAATTATTTCTGATCCATAATAAATTTCAGATTATTATGGAAAAACGCAATCATCGAGCTGAATTTATAATCAACAGAAATTCTTTTAAAATATCAAAAATAACGTTTAAAGAATACATTCCCACCGTTCGAAACTTATTTCCTCCAATTTTCGTAGTTTCAGGTCAAACAATCTCTGCTAATGAGCGTTACCACTTTCATTTCATATTATTAGGAACATAATAAAATATAAAAATTAAGGGCTTAAAATCAGAAAATTAAAAAGAAATAGTTCTACGCTTTAGCGCCTTTATATAGGAATATTTTATAGAATCCCTTAAATTCCTTATCTTTGGTTTGTAAAACCTTTCAATACCATTTGAATTAAAATATTGTTAAATTTACCCCGTCAGCTAAATATGCACAGTCTAAACAGATTTAGAAGATACCGATTTTCGTCAGTTTACTTAATAAAGAAAGTTTTTTCGTTTAGATTCTTCAGGTTCTGATTGAAGGAGAAGTACATCGATTCGAAGTGTCACCTTCCTAAGCGTAACACTGTGCATCACATTTTCCACCAGGCCTTTATCAGTTACATGTACAGGGCAACATAGTAAACTTTTATAACTTTCATTTTTTGAAAAATCTTCTAATGTAAATTAATTAGCATTGTATGTACTTTGGTTTTATTTTGTCTGGAAAAGTTAGAGATTATTTCATGTCTAATGTGATGCATTGACATCTATGGAAGCACTACAAATCTAATTTTTGAACAGATCTTTATAGTGCGAAGGATAGAAGAGTTAAAATGTATCTTATTCTAAGGCTAATTTGAGCAATATGTTGAATTCTTTTTAAGTTTTTCATTATTTGCAAATACACTATACCCACACCGATTCAAATGCGCGCTATAGTTAATTTGTATCAATCACGACAAGTACTTTATAAAGATATAACCTCAATCTGTCGGTTTATTATTTTTTTTTTGAATCCTTATTTAGTAACTTAATGAAATTCCTAATCATTAAAGCTATTTAATTCTTATTATTTAAGCTAAAATAAATCAGCTCCTAGATACGCTTAAAGTGTTATTGTAGATAATTTTTATCTATATAATAAATGCATTATGTTTGTTTTTAAATACATCAAATATTTCAAATTTGTGCATTCTCCATGACAGTACACTTTCTCCTTCTTATCGTAATGACAATCATGAATTAAGAAATTAATTTCATTAAATTGGAATGGGCTTCATATGACTTTCATTGACATGTAAAGCCATTTACAACAGAATTTGAGCAGCACAGCTTACAAGGTTTCCCAATATTTAAACATAGCTGCCGTTATCGTCACAAAAAATTCTAATAATTCCTTTATGCATAACATTTTTCTGGCTACTTCACCAAAATAGCTTTTAGCATCAGTAACTTTATACAAAGTTAGACATATTAATTTATTAACTACATATTGTTTTTTTTGGGGGGGAGGGGGGTTCTATTTTCAGTTTATTTCTCAGTGAATATGCGAAAGTAAAGTCATAAATCCTTATCTTTTTACAGTAACTAAAAGTCATGCAATTACAAATTAGATGAAACGATGTCGACTATTGCTGATAATTATAGAAATAAAAAATAGATATTTAGAAAAAAATTACAACATAATTATACTAATAATATTAAAAATTAAATTATATATTTAAAAAATTACTTTTGACCCAAAATAAGTTTCAGTAGCCATTGTCCAAAAACGCAAAATTCTAGCTGAATTTTTATAATTAACTATAATACTATTGAAATTTCAAGAATAACAGTTAGAAATGCACATTCCTATTCTTCGAAGTTTCTATGCACCAGATTTAGTAGTTTAAGGTCAAACTATATGAATCGGGGATTTTCAATACCCCTGCACCTTTGGTTTAACATATTATAGATTGGAATATAATAAAGTATACAACGTACAAATGAAAAGCACAAAATTAAAAATTATAGCTTCTACGTTATTAAGAGATCCTCTTAGTGGCTCCGCTTAAGTATTTTCTTTCCTTTACTTTAGAGGGGAAAACCCTGTTCAGTATTCTATATATTGGAAACAGAAATTAAATTTGCCCGATAACAAAATTTGATCAGAGAAAGGAGTAAAATTAAGAAACATTAAATTTCCTCATCATAATATAAAGAAAGAGTGTTTCAGGAATTTAAATCCTTCATGTTTTGCTAGATGGAAAAACATGTCAATTTAAAACAGCTATCGTCTAGACAAATCACTATCTATTAATATACTGCGAAGTGTATATCAGATACTTCTTAAATTAATTAACATCCTATTTCCTTCGGATTTACGAAGAATGCTATATTAGAAAATATTCCAGGGTGTATGCTATCCTTTCAAATCGAGAGAAGCTCTAAAAATTGCCTTTTGATTCAAGATCTGAAGAGAAATTCCAACTCTAAACGATTCGAAAAATATTATGAAATTAGAAAATAGAATGATATTTATGTGGTTAACTAGGCTTCAGACATCAAACGATTTCGTCAAAACACTGAAATATTTCTCAAAAGTATCATTGAATCATTTCAACCCAAATAAAAATGTAAACCCTACAAAATAATTTATAAATTTCGCAGTACCCGAAAATAAAATTTAATTCGTGGGTAGAGTACCTACAAATAACGCTTAATCCACTAGTGAAGTACCTATAAAAATTATTTCTTATTTTCCCGCCTTAATTTATGCTTTAAATAATCCTGTTATTTTTAAACATTGACGATTAAAATTTCAAGCTACTGAATTATATATAAAGAATTAAAATTATAAGGAGTATTAATTGTGTACCTACAAATAAGGATTTCCTATCTTTAAGACCTACTTTATCGTTTAAATATTGAATTGAAGCATTGCTCGTTAAGTTGTAATCTGTTAAGTTATATATTAATGCATTTAATATGATACGGAGTATCACTTGTATACCTGCAAATAATGATTCCTTGTTTTTAAGACCTAATTTATCGTTTAAATGCTCATGTTATTTTTAAGCATTCCTTGTTAAACTCCAAAGTCTCTGAACTATATATGAATTCATTTAATATTAAAAGGAGTATTCTTGGTATAGAGTTTCTCCTTACTGTCAACCTAAGTTTTCATAAAAATAAGTGACACATGACACACACCTACTGACTACGCAGCAATCGCACCCAGCTCATAAAGCAAATGTCTGAATGCGAGAGGTGCGTGTCCACACGAGTCATTCCGGCTATCTTATTACCTCCAGTTTCTATTGTTGGAGGTCAGATTTTTTTTTTAAATACAATATAAATTTTACAATACATTTCAATTTCGATTACAAAAAGTGCAATGCAATATAAAGAAAATAATAACCATATATGCAAAAATAGTTCCCACAAGGAAAATTATACAATACAGCTAATCAAATACAGTCAGGAAATTTCCGTAACATGTTACAAGAGTAAAGATCATCAGAATTACTCTCCTAAAATTACAATAGTTTTTCTAAGTTCATTTTTTTAATAAAAGTTCATGAATAATGTAGCGTTTGCACGAATTAATCGAATTCATTAAAAATTGTCCAAGTACGTGAAAAGTTGAAATCAAATGGAGTCAGGGAAATTGTCCAATGCTAAAGAGATAAAGTTCTTAAAAGTCACCATCCAGCAATTACAATTGCGCTTCAAATCTCATTTTTTATGAAGAGGATATGAAGTTCGGATAAATAAATCAAGTTTTTGAAAAGAAGTCAATGTCTTTAATTTCTTGAAGTCATACAAGAATGGCAGGATTTTATCTGTTTGTGCAATATAAATGAAAATGTTTGGATGCTGGGGTGCAACATCGTGATGAATATTTTCTTTCAGAATCCTCGTCAGATGCTGAGCGGAAAACCGGAACCAGAATCTGCTTCCAACACGAGTCCAGGGGGCATATTCTTGGATCATAGCTTACGATATGTAGCAGCGGTTCCAATGAGAAGGACTTCTCGTATCGATTCATCAAATGAAGAAACGCTCGAGACATACGGATGAGAGTAGATACATAAAAGAAAAAAAGAATTAATAAAATATATGCAAAACGATATTTATAATGATAGGTACTTTTTCTGAAATGGATACCTGGCACATCCTTAGAACTTGTACTAATACAGACTGATTCTTTATCAACGCGATATTTTTTCTAAGACGCTTAAATCCAAAGACTGACTCCGCGGCATCAGTTTTTGGACTCTTGCATCTGATTACTGTAATGAGCATATTAAATCTATTGCTCAACATTAGCTTTCTTTTTTCCGAGTAATATTACTTTTAATTTATTCCTCACAGGAATAAATCTTTCTGGACGTCTCATATTAGTGTAATACATAAAAGAAGGAACCATATAAAATAGAATTACAAATATATTTAATCTTATTCATCATATGATTATTAATGTACAAAAAATGTGCATAGAATAATAATTATAAAAATATTCATCATATATCTAATATTATTAGAAAACTACAAACAAAAATATATGAAAGGCCATTTACAAAAACAATTATAATTATATTCATAATATCTTTATAAAAGTATTATAAAATTACAAATAAGTTCTAAAAGTAACAATAAATTTCAATAAAAAAAATTTGAAGATATGTTTCTATTGATTTGTTTCTATTTCTATTACCCAATTCTTTTATTGGAAAACAGATGGAATTAAATGTTTTTAACTGACTTTTTGTATATTTTAAATTTAGCCTGTGATTCAGTTTAACGGGATATATTTCATACGATCATGAATTGTGAAAGATTATTTCTAAACGAATTAGCATTTTTCATTAGAACCATTGATGGAGCAGCCGGACTGAGACATATTAATTGTGTAACAATTTGGATATTGCAGCACTGGGTTAATAAAAATGGATTTAAATAATTAGTCCAATATAACCCTGAATAAAAAAAAAGGAAAATGTATTTGATCTATTTGCAAGCCGTGCATCTAAATAGCTAAGCATAAATCCTTTCGATTCGGATAAAAATGGTTTTTCATATTATACAAGGAACAATATCAAGTTTTCATTTACACATTAAAGTATTTATTGACTGATATTTTTATAAATGGGGGGGGGGGATTTATCACAAATAAATATATTCCTCAACTTTTGTTTTTGCAAAAAAAAGGGAATATAATTGGTATCCATTAAAATGATGATTGGATGCCGTTTCTTTAGATAGAAACTACTGAAAGAAATTACTACATAGTTAACATTTTTGACAAGTTACTGCTATTAATCAAATTAACAAGTTTCATTGATCTTCCATGACCAACGCAATTAACATGCATCCCCTGAATTTATGAATCTTCGTGTCTGTGATTATTCTGTAGCAAGAGTTAAAGACAAAATGGCCATATCAAAATGCCTTTAAATCTGTCGATCTAAACCGTAATCTACTTATTCAGATTTAACAACGGACATTGAGGGAAGACTTCTTTTTATCATTGCAGCAGCTTCATTAAATAATGATTCCCCGTCTAAATTGAAAATGCATAAGACCTTCTGATTTTGATTGGATAAAAAAAAGTCATTTTGATTCAGTTGATAAATTTAGTTTAAAGAAATTTAAATTTTGAAAGCTCTTCTTTATTAGCGATTTAAAAAATAGCTTTCTCTTTGATCTATTTTTTATTTATTTTTCAGTTTATAAACTATATGGTTGCAATTTTTATCAAATTAGTCACTAGAACTTCCAATTTCAGAAAAACAGAATTAATTGACATAATTAAATTTAACAAATAATTAAGTCCTGTAACTTCCAACACAGCATAATGATATTGGCAAAAAAACAAGCTCGTGAAACTTTATTTTTCTAAGACATTAGGAAGCATGGTAAAAGAATGAATGCCTTTTTCAGAAGCAAGAATCAAGTCAAGTTAAATAAAAGCGTATAAAAATAAATCGTGAAAATGTTTTCAGATTCTATGAAAATTCTTTAGAGATTATCTACCACATATTAAATGTCTTAGTTATAGTTTTCATAATTAGCTATTATTTGTAACAACACGACAATCTAAAGTATGCGACGATGTGTCGATGTCAAGATTTTGTCGAATTAAAATTTAAGAAGAAAAAAATAACAGCTAACTAAAGTTTTCTCTATTAATTTAATTGAAAGCTATAATTAATATAAAAATAAAAATTTAAGCACTGTATTCAAGTATGATAAGAAGGACAAAAGAGCTACTGAAAATTCATTGCGTTACAGATTTTTCTCAGAAAAAAAAATAATTCCTAAAAAATGTTCTATTTTCATTTTATTATCGCTTTGGATATGATAGAGGATTTGATATAAGATCATAACAAAAACATATTCGAATCTGAAAATAGTTTAGTTCTCCTGCTAAAAAGACCAGCTTTAGTACTATATCTTGTGATTTATATACTGATTCCTGGAAAGGTATCGCAAGAAAAAACTTCTAGAAGATGCATTTCTTGCCAAAAGAGACTTTTAAAAGTTGAAATACAGTGTAATTTTAGATTCATAAATGGAGACTGACTTTTATTTTTATCTAAACATTTTTATTAAGAAATAATTAGGAATTCGACTGTGATAACTCTTCTTGCAATATACTGCACATTTCATGGATTTTCATGATTATGATAATTTACATTTATAAGTAAAATCATCTCAACGATTAACGTATTTCCTTTTTCTCTAATTAAAATATACTTTAACAAATATTGTGAAAAAATATTACAAGATTCATTTTGTAGTGTCCAAACTAATAAGAAATAAACAATGCTTTCTTTGGGAAGAGTTCATCAAATGAATCGTTCCATTGTTAAATATTTCGATTTTAGATTCTCAGCAACTGCATGCAGTTATAATAGATTTTTGCATCATAAAACGTGTGTAAAATGTTGCCTATTATTTTCCGAACGAATGCAAGCAGCAAATGACACAAAACAATAATGATTTTTAAGATTCTAATACATTTCTGCTACTTACAGTTAGACTTTCCTCTAGTTTCTTTTTTACCAAATATTTAGAAACTAAAATTATTGTTCCGAGGGAAATGTCAAAAGATTGCTAGATTGCCAATTGGCCAAAGAATGCCAATGATTGTCAAAAGAAATATTAAAAAATACAAATGGTTATCCAGTTGTCTATACTCGCCAAAGCCCGGAAAAAGATCTCATTTTTCTTTCTAACTGCATTATAGCATTATGCAAAAAGTGACTTTATTTTCAAAATGTTTTGAAAACGGTTTTTAACTTGCAGCTCAAAGAGAATATTAGGAGCGCTTCAATAATTTTCCCGCCATTTAACATTTGTTCTCATCAGCGTAATTCTAATTCTAATTGAAGTCTAGAAAAATCGTAATATCAGTCATTTCTATTTCTTTTCAACAATAATTCTTGAGCGTGTTGTGTACTGTTGAGAGTGTGAGAGTTTAACTACCTATTCACACAGCTATAATTTCACATTTTCTGGAATTTTCAAATGTGAATTGAACTAACAAATCCAAAAAAGTAGCCTTTTCAAAAAAAGTAGGTGTAAAAAAGTAACCTTTTCAAAATTTTCTGCAGTTGTAATTAACTGTCAAATTGATACTAAAACTCTATGTTCTTTTACTATTTAAATGAAATTGCTCAAGGAATCTGAAATAAACTTATTCGAAAATCATTCGGTTAAAATATTTTTCATAAAATATTTCAAAGTTTTTTTAATAACTATTGAATCCAATTAATATATTCCTAATAATTCAACACAAATATCAGTCTTAATAAATATTTTTGTGACATGAAATATGTGTACTGGTGAAAACTTTGAAATCTTCGATAATAGTATCAAAACGAGCGGTGGTGTCGCGAGCATAATATGGTAAAAAATTTACATAAAATAGATTGCTTAAAATAGCTGTTACCATATTTAAGAAAGCAAATATTTTTAATTCTTTGGTATGCATCTACTCAGATAAATAGTTTCCATTGTCAACGGAGATTTCAACCAAACAAATTCAGCAAGAATATTCACCCCTCGAATTTATCTTATACTTAGGCAATATTGCATCTTCTTTTCTGTTCTTACTAATCCAACGGTCCCTTTCCGAATCACGGAGTTCGAAGTGGGAAAGGAAAAAGCAAGCCCTCCACGGTCTCGTTAAGTCCGCAAGATAAAAAGCTACCCATTTCACCACCTCCTTAACAGACATTATCGTCTTCTTACTTAATGCGCAGTTATTTATGTTTCATTATGTAAGGGAGAAAATCCTTTATGCACATTGAACTCCTTTCTTTAGATGGATTAAATCCATAAATTAAATGCAAATATATAATTTAAGTCACAAATATCCTGTCAAATAACATTTATTCAAATTATTATTTTTTTTGGGCTTGCTTTTTTTAAATATATATTGACAAATAAACAAACAAATGGTCACATCTTAGAGAAGTATTATTGAAAGTTTATTCACCATTTACATTTTGGATTATAAAATGTTATGCACTAATATTCATTGTCTATTTCTTTGAGTTATTGAATCACATAAGGAAGAACAGCATCACTTCCTTTCACAAATTTTGTTCAAAATCTTAGAAAAATCGACACATTTGGCTTAAGGTTGGTTAAACACATTTTATTAATGAAGCGGAATCCGCTTTTTGTGTTTAAACTATCGAAGCTGATCGTTTTATTTCGATTTTTAATTTTTATAATGTTTATTTTTGTAAAAATGACATAAAATTCTGACATATACCAATTGCTCACAAAGAAAATAAAGTTTATTTTGAAAAAAAATGCTCCATTAAGAACTTTTTATTTAAATTTTTCCTCTCAAAAAATGCTAAATATTTTTGGGTACCGCAGAATTTCTGTAGTCTATGTAAATTTTCTGGCTGCAAAATTCCAAGATTGTACTGGAATCACAGCTCAGTTGATAAGATCCACACCGATAATTCTTAGATTCCTTTCTCTAGTTGCAATAATCCCAGCTTCTTTTGATGATGTTGCAACAATTCAGTACTTCCAGCTAAACAATTTTCTTGTTGATTGACATCATCAAATCTCATCCTTAGTAGAATATTCTTTTATATTTTTCATTTCTACGTGGCAAGTTCGTTAGGATACTTAACTTTTCAAATAAATTTTAATTAGATATATTTATGTCCAATAATGTTTTTGAATTAATTTTCTAAATGATGAAAGTTAATAGGGACTCCCTCAACCGAATCCTGCCCAAGATATAACATGAAACATATTTGCACTTTTTGTCTGCAATGATTCTTTCTCGTGTTCCACAAGCTTTTTTCTTGTTTATCTTAGACAACATACAAAATTAAAATGAAATCTCGATTTATATTTGTTTGTAAAATTTAATCAAAAAGTCTTTGATGTGTGTTTTATTTTCGTTCTTTTTCACAAAATTTTATTCAATTCTCAGAAAATGTTATAAGGATTGAACTGTCATTTTCACTCTTGATTTTAATTTATTTCCCATTCTTTAGTTTCTTTCGCATCATCTGCTATAACTAATGCTTTATTGGCACATAAATATACAATTATCTACCATTATTTCTATATATTAGAAGGAATTAACTTCAAATGAGACATAAAACCAGTAGCTACAGAAAGTCACAAATTTTTTCCAATAACAGGACGTCTATAATAATCTGAACAGATTGCTTTGAAGTTTAACATTTAACAGAACCTGCAATTCATCTGCAATTTTGTAGCATTTCTGAAAGACTGATCAAGTTTGATATTTAATTGTTCGTTGAACCATTGAAAAACTTCTTTTTTATACGCCCATTTTCATGATAGGGCTGGAAATATTTGTTCCTTTTTTTTTAATTCCAAGTGTAGCAAAATTAAATATATTAATTTAGAGCAAATGGTAGCTTACCAATTAAAGTTTTATTGTTTGAATTAAATGTCTTTTTAATTAATTTCTGACTTTTCAAATATTTTCATAAATGCATCAACTCCCATTCTTTAAAATATTAACAAATGTTTCAGCTTTTTCCAATTTTTTTCGATTGATTTTATTATAACCTGTCACGGTCTGACTTTCCGCATATTTTCCGTTAAAGTTTTCTCTGCTGCATGTTCAGCACCTTATTCTTCTTCAGAAATCGTTTCTATCTACAGCTTCCCCTTATTACATTCTGTTTCATTCAGAAATCTTCTCTTCAAAATCAAAAAGGAAATTCAAAAACCCTTATTAACTCTTTGGACACAACATTTGGTAGCAAATCACAGAATTTCTTTCCTTAATCATCACAGTTATATCCAATTAAACTGACTTCCATGGCTTTTCGAAGAAATTTTTTCTTTAAAAATATAAGAATGATACTGGATTTAATCAAGAGTGAATGCTTTATTTTAAGTTTATTAACCGCCTACGTTCACATGTTCGAAATCTAACAAAATATTTTTCAGTTTTGAATTCAGGGGGGGGGGGGATTTAATTGGCCCTTGAATTAAATTAATTCGTTTATCATTTCGAGGCGTTCGCTACCTCTATTTATCTTTGATGTATATAATATAGTCTAAATATCATTTTTTATTAAAACTTTCCTAATCTTTTCAGTATCGGATTCTCCATTTCTTTTTACCACTCGAGGGTTTTTAATGTTATGAGTTAAGTTTTTTATTATCAAAGAAACTTTCTAAATTCGGAGACATTTCTGACACTGCCGAAGAAGCAATATTCAGAACTTTGATATAATGATCTTTCAATATAACAAATTACTGAAATTTTCTGAAAATTATGTCAACTAGACCAATTGACTCATGTGTTATCAAAGAATGTTCAAAATTTCAATTTTTGAAAATCCCTAACGATAGGCATGGCAAGTATGACAAGCTTCACATATTATATAAGGAAACTTAGCTGTTGCGTCCAAAAGGTTTTTCAAACCATTCTGGAATATTACTTTCATTTTCACGACCCATCTTTCATGATATAACTGTTAAATAGAATTATCAGAAACAATTTATGTACTTCTCAAAGATCTTTTGGGGATAAAAGCGAATTAAAACTATTCTGAGTAACCTCTTAAAATGGTCTAAAAATATAAGGTTTCTCTTCTGTTTCAAGTCTGTAGAAATCAAACAGATCACTGATGCTCTGCAGTCAATGATGGAATCAGTTACAAAAATGTAACTGAGGCTGGTGTGGAGAGGATGGGGGAGATGCCCCATAGGTGACCGGAGAGAAAAGTTTTATTTGTTTCTATTGTTCAGTTCGCAGGTCTGAAAAATCTGATTTCAGTTGTACGAGTGGTCACTGAACTATATGGTTACTGATACATAGAAGATACTTTTGAAGATTTTGATGTACTTGTAAAATTGTCGGCATTGAGAAAAACAAATCAAATGATTTTAAGAACCATTTGTAAACGAAGTTTGGTGATTTTCTATGTGCATGTCACTTTTGAATAAAATCTTCAAATGTTGAAATTCAGTTTCTTCCAAAATCTTGAAATTCAATTTCATTTCAGTTCTCATTGTGCAAATGTTTCCTCATTGAAGCTGATTGACTCAGTTTTCATTTACAGAATTGAAGAGGCGTTTTCTATCTTGTGCAATTTCTACCACATTTCTCTTGAAAATTAAAATATCTTTTCTGTATTTAGATTAGTTTCAATTGAAGAATTTGTTCATTTCTTTTTTAAGCTCACAGTTCTTTCACAAAAATTTCTGGCATCTTGATTATTGCTCCTTTTGATTCATTTTGAAGCTCTATAGATATTCAATAATATCCAAAAGAAAAATAAATATTCTGATTTATATTGGATATTTTTTTCTATATTTAAAGATGAGCAAATCTCGTTTTCCAGTTAAGGAGTAGATTTGAATTAAAAAATGATTTTTAATTTATGCTTTAGTTTTAGGAATAAACGATACTAGCCATCATTGCACCTAATGTTTTGAGGTTTTCTTCAGATTAAAAATGGCAAATAGCCTATAAAATTTCATTATTTTTATTTTCAGCTCAAGTAAACAAAAAACCTTTTAACTATACGATATATTTATATTACTGTTATCTTTGATATGATGATACATATTACCTAAAACCCATCTTCTAAAAAAATCTAAACGATAGACAATTATTGCAACAATTATTATGCTTATGAGAGGAAAGAGTTTCAATTTGTTGTCACATAGACAGATAGATGAATTCTTTTGATCATTTATTAAATATTTGTTCGAATTAGAATTTTAACTACTTAATTTTAAATGCTAGGTATCACTTATAAATATCATTCTGAATCCAATTCGCTAATCATTACATATAAAAGATATATACAACTAAAATGCATTTAAAATAATACGAAACTATGATAATAAAAGGAAAACAATGAATCAAACAACATTACTTATTGTGCTGATTGAATGAATCACACAACATTATCATTTTATTGAAAGGCATGAAATCTACACAAAACTGAAATGAAAACAATGGATCACACATTATTTATAATATTTATTCGTTTTATTTAGATACAAAAAGTCTACATTATATGCAGAATTGAAAATAAAATAACACTTTTAAGGTCGTAAGCTTTCCTAAAATAGTTTTGCATACTAGCATGATTATTGAACTACCAGGCAATTGATGGATAACTAGTCAATGCAACACGTGCACAAATTCTTTCTCTTCTGTCTCCACTTCATTATCCTCTTGACCTATGCATATATCTCGCAAAGTAGGGAGATTCTTTAATCTTATGATTGGATAAGGGATGCAGAATTCACTGACTAAAACTTTGTAGTGTGCTCTAAATACAATTAAGGCGAATGAGGTGGCAATTGCTTGAATAAAGCAAAATATCACTTTTATCAGTTTCACACAATTTCTAAACCAATCTTCAGTATTACACGCATTAAAGTGTGCATTTAATAATCGTGAATACATTAAACATTGTTATTTTTCCTTTTTACATATGACAAGCAATTTGTTTCCTCTCCTGTCAGAATTGCACAGCAAAAATTGTTAAATGAACTTTGCTTACGTTCGTTTTCTTAATTTTTTTTCCGTTTTCAAAATATATGTGTGTTCAGATGAATATTTGTAATAACGTCTTGTCCTGTCTAAACATATCTAATAGCGAGCATTCAACAGCAATACATTAAGAGTTTTCTTTGATCCATGACTTGGCTGCTTCTTAATCTGGCGCACATTATCTAAAACTCCTCTCATTTCATTCCACCTATGAAACCAGCCCACTTAAACTACCAAATGCTGTTTAACCATTTTTTTCCATGTCTTATGTCTTCTGATGAATGTTAGGCCCACTCACCTGTGCTGTCTTTTATCTATTCTTCTTTAACACTCATTCTAAGCAACTTCCACACACTTACTTTTTCTGCACAGCTTTCTTTCCCGTATAAAATTGTTACTACTCGAAGCTCGAGATTTATTTCGATTTTTGCAGCTCAGCAATGAATCGTCAACATTCAGAAATATTCAACATAAGCACAGTCTGTCACTGATTTAAACTGGGAAATAGATCTTATTCTCTCAAAATATTAAAACTTTCTTTCAAAATGAATGTATACATTTACTCATCGAAAAACATCCCAATGTTCTCTGGAAACAACCGATATATCAGTAAATGTGACGCAGAAGATTGAAGATTGTAAAAAAAAAAAAATGTCCATATTGTAGACAACGGCCAAGAAAAGTTATTCTGACCATCAACTGACAGCGACTTCCGTGTTCATAAGAAGTGGCAACTACTCGAACAATATCAAAAAACAGTCTCTTTTTGCTGGTGCCCCTGTTTTAATCAAAGATATGCCAGTAATGCAATCACTAACAACAAGTTAAAGCTGAACGACAGCACGTTTCTGCCAGTAGTAGCAATCACGTGCATATCTCAGATGATCGCGTATGACTAGAATTAGAATAATACAAATTTTCATTGTTTTCATGAGACTCAACTTTTGAGATGTTAATATACTCTGAACAAGACATCCCTTCTTTCAAACATCTAAGTTATTAGCGCATTTATTGCAAGATTTGGAAATAACACATGCTACAACAAACAAAAAAATCTCCCAATATGTGAGCTCGCTATGGTTAATGTTATGAACCCCAGCATACATATGCACCCACACTTCTATTAATCGAAGTATATCTTATCACAAACGCGAACAAAGGTAGTATATTGTAATGTCTTGATTCTGACCAATCAAATAAGAGAGTAGCGTAAAAAAAAAATCCTTTATTTATAGCTCTTTATTACACCCAAACACCTTGTTCTTATCAAGTAAATCTTAGTAAATAATATTATCCAATATTATTTACAAAATTCACACAACAGTTGAAAGTTAATCATGAAATAGTTCATCTATTAATTCGGAGATTAAACATACACACACACAAAACGGTAATAGGCTGTTAACTCATGAGGCTACTCCAAGGAGAGCTTCAGAAATCCACCGATATTTATGAGTGGATCTTAGCACAGAAGCCCGATTCACACGGAGCAAAATTTGGAACACCTTCGAACTCCTACGTGTCTCTGAGTGCTCCTTAAATGACTTTTATTGCTCTTCTCTCATCCCAAAACAAAAATCCGGCATTTTATTTCCGTCGAATCTCCCCCTCTGATTTGATCATTTGAATTCCTTATCACCGAATAGCTGCTCAGTAATGCTTCCTCAATGATTTCCAGTCCATCGTGACAATGTCTGTTCATAATCCATCTTTGCAGCTGACTCTTCCCAAACACACGTTAATTACATTCAGTCACCGCTAACACACCGGCTGAGGTCCAGTTGACTTCGAAATTTAATGACAACGGTTGCTGGTGATTGTTCGTTCCCCTGAAGATGCGAGGAGTACCTTCATAATGGAAAGAAAGTTTAACATCTGGATGTTTTGAAGTTCTTCTCGCTTGAAGATATGATGGATTTCTTCGAAAAGACGAAACACATATATGTGGTCCTTTATCTGAATGACCAGACACTATGACTCCACTGGATGCACTTAAAGATGTGTGGGGAAAACATCTGGACGGAATCCCAATTATCATATGAGGTAAACGGGAAATGTAACAATATTTATTCACCATTATAACTAAGATGGATAACGTAAAATAATATGATTATTTTATTGAGATCAGTTAATATGTAAATTTTTTAAGTCTAAATTTCAAATTTTCCTTCCTTGAAGATTCTAAATTCGCAGATTGGACGGATTTATTATTCGCTTAATCCAATTCTGGAACAATTAAAAGCTCTTTTCTGTCATTTAAATTCAATCATTTTCTGTATGTCTTTCCTGTACATTCTTCCCAGTACTTAGTCAAACAATTTTCAATATACTTTGAGATCTTCATGGAAAAAACATGAATAAAGATCTGACTAATAAAATAATTCCATTTTCCTCATTTAAATTTTCTTTTTTCGAGATTGAATTGAAATGATGTTACTATCCATCCGGGATCTTTCACTGCTGGACACTCCAACCAACCTATTTAAGAAATTATCAGGCTGAACAACCACACCACGTGTGATCAATAAAATTTCAAGTACATTGCAGTATCCTCCGAGGTTCTTTTAAAGCAGAATTTCTTACTTTTTTCTGATCTGTTACTAACAACTGTATCCCAATGATATTTTCATACATCCAAAAAGAGCTGCAGATGAATCCCCAATTTTCAAACCTGGTCAGCTAAGTTGATGGCTTTTTAATGGCTTCTGTTCTTTAACTGAGCCTCTAGTATTTCTAGACGGTGTTTTACAATACCTTTTGAATCAGTTACTGCTGTTTTTTTGCTGTGAGAAAATGGTCATCAAATTTCTGTATAATATCGAAGAGAAAACATGCTAAGTATTTCTACAGTTCTTTTTTTAATCTAAAAAAATATTGCACTTTGAGATCATAGAATTACCGAAGTAAAGAGAAAGATGCATTTTTCTTAGCTTTCAAGAAATTGCTCTTTAGTCTCTTTAAAAGTAATTTATAAATACTGCAGAGAGAAAGGGCGGTTGCAAGTGATTTTATCAACAAATCTACAATATAGAAAAATGACCTCTTATAGATACCTAAATTACCTCTTATATAAACTCTAAACCACCATTTTGGACTTTTAATTTTGAAGGAAGACAATTTTTCCAGCGGAAAATAATTTTACTTTCTATCAAAAATTCATTTAAAAAAGAATTTTTTTCAGATTGTCATTTAAAACTTCGAATTTCTTCGTTCGACATGAAACGGATAGAAATTTGTCTGTATAATTTTACCTAAAGATGATTGTTTGAAGTAAATAAAACCATGGATTTCTTATTTCTTATTAGTATTTTGTATAATTTCACTAAGACCATCTTCGAAAACAGTCTGAATTTGTGTAATCCCTATATAATTAAGCTTCCGGAAGTTCGAATACACAATTTTTCAATTAGGAATCAATTCTCTCATAGAATATCTTTCGTTTCTGTTAAAAGTAATTTGCCCAAGTATCTCTTGTTTTTAGTTCGAATCATTGTCTTCATAAAGTTAATTATTACATTTCATTCAATACATTCATTATGAAATAGATTTCTAATATCCGAACTTTCTGTCTTTAAAGATTAGCAATAGAATTATCTTCTATAAACAAAAATATTAATAAATGAGCAAAATCATTCCCTCGGTTTTCAATATTCCACTTATCTACATTTCAATGCATGTCTGTTTTCTCAAAATGCGCACAGTAAAAATCTCCATTTAAACATGTCAACATTTTAATGTCTGGCACGTTTTGGTAATTTCCAAGATAATTAAATTATATTTCATAGTTATCTTATTGATCTGAAGTATATTTTGGCCGATAATTTGTAAATGAGGTATTTGGATGTTACAGGAAAAATCAGTATTCGAATTCTTAAGAAATATTCTATATAATCGATTATCATGTTTTCGTTTTATGTATCTATTCAATACTGAATTTTACACTTTATTTCGCAGGGTATCGTTTCTAATTTATCTTTGTAAACAAAAAAAAAGAACTATAAAAGATCGCCAAAAAATACTGGTCTTTGTATTTTGCTTTCTTACCGATAATAAGCTGCAAAATTTGAAGCCGAAATTTTCTGAATCACAATGACTGATTGTACTTACATTCAGCATCTTTTTCAAATTACGGTTTTTAGGGATCATTTTGTTTGTTTTATCATTTCAGAATATTCAAGATGTCTCATTTATCTTAATGTAAATCAAGCCCAAAGTTCTAAATTCCTGATATCCGGATTCAATTTTAGATTTTAAGCAAATAAATCATTTTTTTTCAAAAACTGGCGTTTTCATCGATATCAAAACTTTGAGGGGAATTTCATTTTCTTTTGGCATGAAATTTCTCACAAAAAATTCAGTAACCAACATTCTTCCCTTTCTCTCTTTCTCTTTAATATAAGCATGTAGAGAATGACAATACAGCTAAATGAGATTTTTTAAAATTAAAACTCATTACTCTGCTTGGGTGTAAAATTTGTTTTTGCAGAATTAATTCTTTCTTCACTATATAATATCTGTTTCGCGAAACAGCTAAAAACATTTCTAATTTTAAGTATAAACAGTGTTTAGTCAGCCATCGTTTGAAATAACAAAAAGACTGCTTTACAATTCACTAAAAATGTCTTTTCCTATGCAAGACACAAAGAGATTTCAAAACAATATATGATATTTGCCAGACATCAAACGAATTGATTCCAGAGTACCTATGTTTCTATATTGTTATGAATACGATTTAGAAGTTCTTGATTAGCAAGTTAGCAATTTTAGAAGTTCTTGAAAGCAGCACTCAATTAGCAAATTATCTTTTCTAAAACTCGATTTTAAATTTAGAATAATTTTCATTTGTTCGTAAGCAATTACTTATAATTCCCGTGTCCTGTCTTTCCTCTTTCTTTCAGTTACAGTCTAGATTAAAAGCTGAATCTTGTCATCCCTTTACACTTCATCATGAAATGTAAGCACTTCAAATTTGGGTGGCTTCTGTTGTCGCTTAATTTACTGAAACATTGTGCAATTGCTTTTCACTTAATTAAAGTTAGAAAATATTATACACATATCATTCACATCACAGAAACACACATCAAAGAAAATATTATACACATATCATTCACATCAATTAGAAAATACATATCATTCACATCAGTCTTTTTTCTGTTATATTTCTCAACCTCCTTATATCCTGCCATATACTTTCCGAGAAACATAGTTTCCAACAAAACAAAACATGTATTCAGAAAAATATGAATAAATTCTTTTCATATTGGTGAAATGTGATTTAATGTTTTTTTCAAGAGTATTATCAACACTTCAGTCAAAACATTACAGTCTTAAAATATAGCAAAAAAAAAAATGCTGCACGTCTTAATAAACAGACACATATTTTACTTGGATTAATAAAAAATTTCTGAAAGAACATTTATTTCATGCTAATGCAAAACCAATTATAACAATTCTATTTTATAAAGTATCGCCATTCTCAAAATAATTTTCCTTCAAAGGAGAAATGGCTTCCGGTTTTCCTTCAAGAATGCTCGTAGCACAAGTAATTCGAAATAAAATCTTGTATAATAGTAAAGATCCTTAATTATATTTATAAATAATGGTGACAAATATTTGGAATTAAGCTAGAAGACAACAGGCAAAAAATAATAACCATTGTTTGTAATCAACCATGACTTCTGTTTACTATTGCTAGTCAGTATACCTTTTTACATTTTTAACAAACTAGATTGATATTAATTTTAACAAATATATACATCGCTTTACCCTTCCAGTAATGTTTTTAATTACTTCCATAATAATTCATGTATAGAATATGAATCCTCTTAATAATGGCAGAATAGTTGACCGTGATAAATCTTTCTATATTTAGAATTAGAAATTTTAGTACAAAACACAAGATATGGAATCCAGGCAACAATAACACTGAAAGAAAAGCAATTATAACCTTCTCTCAAAAACAACAACAAAAAAAACCTATCAAAAATATCAAATATTGTCTTTTCTTAACAAAGAGCTTCAAGTTTCTACACTGAGTTTAACACACTCCCAGATTATCGCTTAGACTTTAATAGCTATTCATTGCAAATTCTCTAATGCTTTGTAATAAAATCCATTTAAATACTTTATGAAAATGATTGCTGTTGAATAATTCACATTTCTTTTTAAATGTTAAAGTAAATGTTGAGTTCATCTTCATATATTTATATAAAATATTTATATTATTTAAATACAGGCCATATAGTCTTCATAATGTTTCAGAGACTTAATGGTATTATCCATGCTGGACATGCGTTCTTTTACACTTGTGTGCAAAACGTAATCAACAGGTGCTTTTTCTTGCCATAACTATACGAGAAATCATCTGAGAGATATGAAATTCAAAAATGAGACACAGTATTTTATATTTAAACGATAACGAAAGTATAGGTGCGGAAAAATGAATACAATGCATATAGTATGGAATTAAACAAAAAAGGCTTTATTGAACTCATAGTATCGATACGCACGATTGTCTATCCAAGAGGAAGAATAACAAGCAGATGTCCCTTAATATGAGATATGCCAAATCCTTACTGTAATGGTTGCTTGGCACATCTCTCCATACGCAGCCCCAAATTCTCCAATAGTTCTTGAGATAAGAGTGCCCATTCCTCAATCAGCCTCTCTTTCAGTTTTTGGGTGATCCCTGGAAGATGAAATCTTGCAGCAAGGCGTGTCCCCAAAGCATCCCACACATGTTCCATGGGATTTAAATCAGGAGAAAATGCTAGCCAAATCATTCGTGTGATGTCTTTACTTTCCAGTAGCTTCCGAACATCAGCCGTCCGGTGTCCGAAGTATGGCCCAATAGCACCTCGGAACAAACACTCGTGGGGAAGGATCATCTCCTTGCAATATCTATCTCCGGTTACAGAACTTTTGTCGAAAACGGGAGCTCAGTCAGTCCGTTCAGCATAATGTCTCCCCGATGACAATTTCAGGAATACCGTAGAGGTCTGTTTCCGCGATGATATTCGAATGAAACCGGGTCCCGATCTCCCTCTAAATCAACTGACGTTGAGAATCACTTGTAGCATTGAAATGATTCTCATCCGAAAAGAGGACATTACTCCATTGAGGAGATTTCCAGTTTTTGCGCTCCTAACACCACTCTAAACGGTGCCAACGATGACCAACTTTCGAAGGGATGCAGCGTTCAGGATGGACGCAGAATAGGCTACCTTTGTAAAGGCAACGCGGTTAACTGGACATAGTACCCCGCGACATTTGTCGCACTGATTCTGTACACAGTTGCTGAGTGGTGGGGCTTGCTGACTGGTATCGGGCTCTTTTTGCATGCAGGACGA
This sequence comes from Argiope bruennichi, assembly GCF_947563725.1. NCBI lineage: Eukaryota > Metazoa > Arthropoda > Arachnida > Araneae > Araneidae > Argiope > Argiope bruennichi. Next base: position 132,133,315 of record NC_079154.1, on the reverse strand, counting down.
TAAATCAACCATCCACTGCAGTTGTTTTCTAGGGCTGCCATTAAAAACCTTTCTAACAAGTGTACTTGCGGTTTGGAAGGCTTACCAAGCACGCGAAAAGACACTTTTGTTGATTCCGAACTCTTCAGCTCTACTGGTCCAACTGCGCCCCTCCTCCAGCTTTACGAACATTGTTCCACGTGTAAAGTCGTCCAGGTGATTTCGTCTAGCCATATTTCATGAAAGAAATCATTTGCACTTGTAGCGAATGTATTCCTTTCCCTGTAGTCTTGAGCTGCTTTCTACGATTGTACGTATTTTGCGCACACTCACGTCGCTGATACCCTTTTGTTCCTGACATTTGCATACGCATCACCTTTCTACTGAATTGCGAGTTCATTGTACTGATCACAATAACCCTTTTTCTTCATTTTCATGGCTAACTGTTTAACATTTACATTGTTGCTTAAGTTTTGCGCACCAATGTATACTACTTTATTACCTTGATTTACTTTCACAATCTTCTATTTCATATCATCACCAAATCTTCATCTCACTTTACCTTCTGTTCAGTTCTTTCTTCTGACGCGTCTCTTCAACTGGTCTTGGTACTTTACTGTTTCGAAATATCTTGTCTTCTGAATTTATATCACATATTCTCAAACTGTGCGTTTCTTGAACTAATACCCTTTTAGTTATTCAGCATCTGGTGATACTGTGAGTGTTTGATAAAAGAACTTCTATTATTGGTAATGATTTTAAATTTTTCTCATAAGATTTCTTTGCTTTTGACCTTCACAAATTTTAGATTTTTTCAAGCTTAATATCGCAAACTTGATTCTAAAAAATTGTTAAAATTTGTCAAATTGATCTTCTTATTTCAAAGAACAGATTTTGTAAAAAACTAAACTTCATGTTTCATGATGCTGACACTAAATTTTTAAACTGCTTTTTTTAAAACAATTTTTTAAGAAACATATTCAATATGGGAGAATCAATAACTATATTCAAAACCAAAGTTATTTATATTCACGTCACCTAAATTTTTTGAAATGTTTGTGACGGTTTCCCCAGTAGTTTCGTTTTTCGCAGGAATAAACGGGGAAATTTAACTACATAGAACAACCAAAGGAACCATATGGAAGAACCAGTCATTCCTTCCCTATATATTATTTTCTGTCATATTTAAATTTCGGAGGATCTCAGGAGAGTGTGAATAGTTTGACAGTTTTGAAGATTTCAAAAACAAATAGGCCGGAGTTTCCTCTGCACCAAATGTTTTACCGTTTTCTTGACCAGATTTCCTACAAACAATGGTTAAGTTGATCGCCAGGATTTAGAGTTTCCACAGATCTGTCTTAGATGATGGCGAGAGTCTTAATTCCATCATCGCCGTAACACCCAATATATGCTTTTATCCACCTTAAAAGAACATTTGGATTTTGGATGAAACATGATTAAACCTCTCGGACTAACTGATGAGGGGCTATGGGATCTTGTTTCATCAATAAATTCTTGAAACTTTGTGTCCTTATTTTAATCAGTTTCTTTGACCTGAACCATTTTAAGGCATTTTCTCGGTTTTCCTCTCCTTTCCAGTATTTTAATGCTTTTTAAATTCCAGTTATTTAAAGCGCTTGAAAATTACAGTTCAATGCTTGAAGAGGCTAAAGTCCAATCTTGGAAGGACTTTCTAGAGGATATTAAGGAACATAATGTTTGGAAGAAAATCTATACGTACTGTATAAATCTAAACTGCATGAAAAAAATTGAAGTATCTGGGATTCGTCTTCCAAACGGTTCCACCACCACTTCTGTTGAAGAAACTATAAATCAGAATTATAAAAAATGCTTTCCTACCGATACTATTAATACGGATACTCCTTTCCACGGATTGCAACGAACTAAAGCCTTGGAAAATTATTCTTCGATTCTTGATCCTCTATTTACTACTTCAGAAATAGATGGAGTGATTAACTCCCTTAATCTTAATAAATCTCCTGGTCCTGACTGCATTAAAAATGAAACTTTGAAACGCATTCACTTGATGTTCCTCTGTTTCTTTTCAAAACTGTTTAATGCTTGTTTACAGCTTAGTACCTTTCCGCGCTCCTGGAAGAGAGCAAACATCTTTTTAATTCCGAAAAATAATGACTTTCGTGGTCCACATCTGGACAATTTGAGATGTATCAGCCTCCTACCAACTATTGGAAAATGTCTTGAAAAGCTGATTGTGAACAGGATTTCCTGGTTTTTGCACAGTAAAGAACTCTTAAACGAGACCCAGTTCGGTTTCACTCCACAAAAATATTGTGACGATGCTCTCCTTTAACTGAAAGACGTGGTTGATAGAGGCAAGAAGAAAAATATGCTTACAATTTTAATTTTTCTTGATATCAAAGGAGCCTTTGATCATGCTTGGTGGCCGGCTATTCTAGTTTTGCTCAAAAATTTCGCTTTTTCAAGTAACATATTTCATCTGGTCTGAGATTTCTTGAATAATAGGTCTGCTTCTCTTTCACTCGGTCGTGTTTTAGTTTCCAGTTCCTTGCAAAGGGGCTGTCCCCAAGGCTCCGTCTCTGGTCCACTTCTGTGGAATTTAATTATGAACAGCCTTCTTGCTAAGCTTACTAAGATCACAGGATGTAAAACCATAGCCTTCGTGGACGATCTGCTCATCTGCTTTCAGGGAAAATGTATTGATGATTATTTTGAACTTGCTCAAAGCACACTGGATGATATTTTAAACTGGGCAAGAGATTACAAAATGGAATTGAACCCGAAAAAATCGAAGGTTATGGCAATTAAGAAAAAGAACCTGGACTTTTCCAGCAAGCAACTCTTTTTTGACAACATACGACTTGAAATGGTAAATGGAATCAAATACCTAAGGGCTCGATGACAAATTATGTTGGAAAAATCATATTTTATATCTTTCCAAAAAATGTGAAAACATTCTGAAAGGACTTAATCGTGTCTGTTGCAACACCTTTGGATTGAAATCCAATGTTATTGGTCTGATCTACAAACAGGGAATTGTTCCTTTTGTCTACTATGCCTCTAGAGTTTGGGGTAATGCTTTGAATAAAGATTAACTGCTGAAATTTTCATAGAATTCAAAGAAGAATTTTACTTAGAGTTATACGTGGCTACAGAACTGTAAGCTACGAAGCCTGCTTTATCATGGCGGGGTTCCCCCAATTGACCTTTTCGTCCTGCAAAATAAAGATTTCAAAGATAATGTAAAAATTACCCAGGATTCCAAAGTGTTTTTTTTCCAATCTTCCACATCCTGCTGAACGTGTTCCTATGGAAATTATCGATTATAAGGACAAAGCAATTTTCCTGTAGTGTGTTTTATTGATGGCAGTTAACTTAACCACCGTGTTGGACTTGCTTTTGTTGTGTTTCAAGACGCAGTTGAAATGGAACACTTTATGTTTAGAATTCCTGATGAGTGTAGTGGGTTCCAAGCAGAATTGCTGTGCCTCAGTAACTCGCTCAAATGGATCGTAAACCACTGTACTCTGTCATCCAGGTTCCTTATATGTACTGATTCTCTCTCATCCTTATTTTTGCTTAGTAATATTTCTTCCTGCAACAAAATTGTAGTGAATTTTCAAAACACTCTTTACCAGCTTAAAGCAAGAGGAATTAGTGTCTGTTTTTCTCACGTCCGATGTCATTCTGGCATTTTAGGGAACGAAAGAACCGACTGGCTTGCAAATCAAGCTACAAAACTAAACATCATTGAATCTGTGAGCATCCCCAAATCTCACATTCGTAATGAGAATCACAAAAAGACCATTCTCTTAAGGAACGAGCTGTACCAAAATTCGTCAACTGCCTCTTTAACCAAATTATTTTTCCCTACAAATTTTAAGTGATTTTCACTTACCAAAATTTCTTACTGGACACGGTAATTTCAATTATTATCTCAAGAAATTTGGATTATCGAACACTGATCTGTGCTCTTGTAGCGTGGGTGGAGTTCAAAATGTCGAAGTCGTCCAAGTGATTTCGTCTAGACATATTTCAAGGAAGAACTCACTTGCAGCGAATGTCTTTAATTGCGCCTCCGTTATTCCTTTCCTTGTAGTCTTGAGCTGCTTTCTCCTACTGTACGTATTTTGTGTACACTCACGTCACTGATGCCATTTGTTTCTGACAATGGCATATGCATCACCTTTCTACTGAATTGCGTGTTCATTGTACTGATCACAATAACCCCTTTTCTGCAAGTTCATGTCTAACTGCTTAACATTTACATTGTTGCTTAAGTTTTGCGCACCAATGTATATTACTTCATTACGTTCTTTTAATTTCACAATCATCTATTTCATATCATCATCATATCTTCATCTCACTTTACCTTCTGTTCAGTTTTTTCTTCTGGCGCGTCTCTTCAATTGCTACCACTGCTCTTGCTACTTTACTGCTTAGAAATATCTTGTCTTCTGAATTTATACCACATATTCTCAAACTGTGCGCTTCTTGAACTAATCACCTTTTAATTATTCAGCTTCTGGTGATACTGTGAGTGTTTGATAAAAAAACTTCTACTTTTGGTAATTATTTTAAATTTTTTCCATAAGATTTCCTAGTTTTTATCCTCACGAATTTAAGATTTTTTTCCAAGCTTAATATCGCACACACGATTCTGATAGATTGTTAAAATTTGCCAAATTGATCCTCTTATTTCAAACAAATTTAGCACAAAACTAAACTTCATATTTCATGATGATGATACTAAATTTATAAACTGCTTTTTTTTAAACATTTTTTTAAGAACCATATTCAATATGGGAGAATCAATAACTTTTTTAAAACAAAAGTTATGTGTGCATATGTGGATCTAAATTTTTTGAAATGTTTATGACGATTTCCCTTATAGTATCATTTATCGCAGGAATAAATGGGAAAATTTAACTACATAGAACCACCAAGGGAACCATATGGAAGTTCCAGTCATTCCTTTGCTATATTTTATTTTCTGTCCAATTCAAATTTCGGAGGATCTCAGGAGAGTGTGAATAGTTTGACAGTTTTGAAGATTTCATAAACAAATCGGCCGGAGCGTCAACCAGCCAACTGCTTTACCGTTTCCCTAACCAGATTTCCTACAAACAATGGTTATGTTGACCGCCAGGATTTAGAGTTTCCACATATCTGTCTTCGATTTTGGCTGTTTTGGCGAGACTCTTGATTCTATCATCGCCGTGACACCCAATAGGTGCTTTTATCCACCTTAAAAGAACATTTGGGTTTTGGAGGAAACATGATTGAATCTCTCGGACTAACTAATGAGGGACTATGGGATCATGCTCCATCACTGTCTTTCCTTATTTTAATTTCTGATTCTCTCGAGTAATTGTCTTTTTTTCAGTTGTTTTGGCCTGAAATATTTTATGGCATTTTTCCGGTTTTCCTCTCCATTCCAGTTTTTTAATATCATCTTTAAATTCGCAACAAAAGCATGTGTTTTCATTTCCGTTTCTGTGCCGTCTATGAAAAAGGACGCAGTTTTATCCTCCTCGAAGTACAATGTTCTAGAAAGAAGACACGAACAATATGTGTTTTCACGTCTTCTGCGATTCAGTCTTGGTAGACACAATCGACTAATCACCTGATCTGTGTCACCATCTCTTCTCAAAATCTCATCAGTACATTCCATTTAATGTCAAGCTTCAGAAAGATCTGCACGGACATATCTTTCTTGGGTACTCCATTAAACTTCTTCGGTTTACTTCGAATACAAAATTACAAAAACTACTACAGTTTATGGTTTAGTTCTTTTAAATAAAAATTAATGAAAGTTCCTCAGATATGATGCTTGTTATTCAATGAATTCTCACCTAATTAGTTTGAAATTAATTTTCCTGAACCATAATAAATGTTTGAAAAATGCCTGCGGGAATAAGAATTCTTATGCAGCAGGCATACGCATTCTATTTACATATGAACCAGTCATTTAAAGCGCCTAAACACAAGATGTAACACTAAAAAACTTGCAATTCTTAGAAATGTCTCTGGATTTATAAATGTAAGAGACTTATAAAGCCAAACAATCACCAGTCCAACAATTGTGTCAATTAATTATATTCTTCTTTTTATCGATTCGTATGTGTTTTTTTTAATTCCTATTCACTAAAATCCATTCACTCTTTCATAGAGTGAAAACTAATTGTTTTGTTACATTTTCAACCTTCTCAAAATTAATTCATGAGCTCGTCAATTGCTTCAGATTCATTAATAGTATTTATTCCCTGCACTTCAGACAAATTTTCAAGTGAATATTGAATGAAGCGAATTGGTTAAGTTGGTAGGAATATTACTAATGGTAGGCTTATCAACTTAATGAACAAAAATTGGATGCTTCTTTTATGCTTGTTGAAAGAAAAAATGCCACTTTCTTGAAACAGGAAAATTTAATTTTTCAATTAATTACTAGAACAATCTGACATTTTTCGAAGTGGTGCGATTGCCCAAGTATTCATAGTGAAAAGACCAGAAAATGAGTATGTTCTGAAAAACCTTCATGACATTTTCATGTATTTGTATACACGCTTTCAGTTTGTTGAGAGAAAGTTTTCGGAATCTTTTACTTATTCAACAGGTGTGTTCTTAAATGCCTAATTTACAGAAGAAAAAAAAATCAGAAATTTGCCAGAAAGTCACGACTAGTTTTTTTTTTTTTGGGGGGGGGGAATAATTTCTGATCAACTTTTCAAAATAAGTGAAGTTAATTTGAGCAATTTACTAAACCAAATTTAACAGATGAAATATAAGTTCAAATCGTACTTTGCAATATATATATCCATCTATTAAAAGAATGCCGAAATTGCTATGGATTATATTTGTTGCTATTATCTTCTTATTGCTCCTATCTTCGTTGTTGCCTTACGTTAAAATTCATGCCACAAAATTTTACCAGTTGATAATTAATCAACGAACAATCGCATTTCAAGGCATTTTTATTCTCCTTTAATCCTTGTTTAAAACTGACAGAGAATCAAGAATACTGCAGATTTTCAATTCAATTTCAAACAATTATAAATACACCATTTCATTTTTCCATATTCTTAAAATAACGACAATTAATTAAAATAACTTAATGAAACTAACAAAATTCTTTCATATATAAAAATATAAGTCAACCATCCCAAATTTCTGGAAAAAGATAACCATTCCATTCAAATCGAAATAGGTGTAAAGCAAAGAAATATAATTCATCTGTCCAGGGATATTTCTGGCATCTCTGCTCTAATTTAGGGTCACTACATTACGAGATCGTTTCTTCTGGTTCGACCAGAATAAGATGTCTTAAGTCCAAACAACAATTCTCTGCATGGGGTGAGTCAGTTCAAGATTCAATGTTAGTTACTCAGGATAAGGCAAGAGAACTTTTGCCCAGCATGATTCAAAGCAAGGATCTTAAATAAAAGCTATACAAGTTCACATCAATTTTTTATTTTTTGAGCTGGTTCTTGGCTCCTATAGTTAAGTCAAGGAGTTCCCAAGAGAATATGCTCTCTAAACAAATTGTACTTTTCTCTGCCGCAGAAGGAGCATGCTTAATTCTGTGAAGATAATTTACTAAGATTCTTTACAACCTGGATACTTCCTTCCAGACAATCGAAAACAAAATATGTATATCTCGTTGGTACATTTTAAAGCTGACATAGGATTTTCTACAGCTCTCTACTCCTTATAATTCATCCTGCTTCCATTTTTGTTTTCTAAATCATCCTGGATTTTCAAACAAATTTTCATAGCAATCATCAGTATATTTCAAAAATTCATTTTGAGAGACCTTTCCAATCTTAATCCTCTTGGATCGAATACTTCATACTCTATTTTTATAAATTTCATGGTGCCTTCTTCATAATATATGAGTATTTCGACTATTCATGTAAGAGAGAAAACTGTAAATATGTATTTCTTGAGCATTTCTAGAGATTACTTCTTTTAGCTCATGTGGCGAGTTATATGCACGTGTAAGAACGACTTTAGAGCAAGCATATCATTTATTAGGTAATACATTCAGTTCTACTATGACCCTCGGTTTCTTGTATTATATTTACTAATCTAAAAAAAAGCATTATCAAGCATACTGAATTTACAATTCGTACATACTTAAAACATATTGTTTTCTTGCAGATATGAGACATGACGAGCCGTTATACCTCATAATTTTTCCATGAGCTGTCCATGATGCAGGGCAATGGTGCGAATCACATGACGGACAAATGCAACTCAACTGCTTTCCAATCTCGGGAAACCCAACAAATCACTCGGAAAAAAGATCCGTTTTTAATTTAAAAAAAACATTATTCAACGCATTAAAATGCTTGAGATATTATGTAATTAATTCGATTGAAACATGGAACAAAAATATTTTTGAAAGAGTCCAAAGATTTCTTAAAAAAAAAAAAAAAAAAAAAACTTATAACAACAGATTGCGCAAAATCCGGATATTCATATTTGACATTAGAGAACCACCCCCACTTACACAGGGCTACAAAAATATTTTATTTCTAAAGCAATGACATTAAATTAAATTTTAAAATCTAAAAATATGGAACAAAATACTTGAAACTACATCAACTTGTTATGATAATTTTCTAAGGAAAGTAACTGTTAGAATAACTAAAATTCTCAGAATTATACAATGTTTAAAAAAAAGTACTATAACCCTAATCGTATTAAATGATACGAATATATATTTCTTATATTTTTCCTAAATTTTGCTGAAAATTTTTGATTTTTTTTTAGTAAAAATTAGTTCAGTCATACAAGTAATAAAAAATAAATAGTATCGCGCAATGTCTAGAATATGCACTTTTATGTGAAGAGAAGTGTGAAGAAAACTAGTATTCAAAAATTCGTTTGATAATGAATATTTGACATATTCGGTGACTGGGTTGTTTTAGGTTATATAAATAGAAGTATCTTATTTAATAATTTAGTCTTCTTGCTGGCCATTTCCCTTTACTCCGATGTCCTATTCAATTTCATAATTATCTTGATTATATTTTTTTGCCCTTGGTTCATGCAATATAATAAAGATTGCTATAATTATACTATTTTATGCTCCGTAAATAATAATACGCCGCACTTAATATTTAAAAAAAAATGCACTTTTTGAATTAGAGTTTCAATTAATGTTCTTAGATTTTGAAAATCACATATTTTGAGACGTTCTTACATTTTTTGGAAAGTATTTGTTGCATCTTTTGAAAAAAACAAAATAATTATACAAAGATGTTTCTCTTATTAATTTTTATATGAACTTGATTCGTGGTCAGTTCTTCCCTAAGAATACTATAAATTGACCAAGTTCTTATGGAAAAAAAAATGTCTGAGCTTAAAAAATTTTAAAAGGTTATATTATATATATCATGATAAACAAATAAAATCTTGAAATTAACTTGTAGAAACTACAAAAATCATACAAAATTTATATAAAAAAAAGAATCCCATTAAAATTATTACATAAAATAAAGATCATAAAGATCACCAAACGGTTTCTATCCATAATTTAAATACAAAATATCTAGCTTATTGCAACAAAATATTACAAATTTCAAATTAATCTCGCAGATTTTTCATTCGTATTTAATTTTTATTAAATCGAATTTATCAAATCCCATCTTTAAAAATGTATCACATTTATCATATTTATGAAAGTATATGAGGTATTCTAGACCAGTCATAAGGCATCATTTCGGAATTTTTTCAATGATTTATTCGGAAACAATTCTAATTTGATTTTCTTTTCAAGTCATTTAAATATCTTATTAGATAATACTACCGACGTTTATTTGCAGATTGCTTTTCATTAAAAAAAAATTGTTATTTTGCTAAGCGAACGATACATTTTATTTTATGGGCACTTTTCAGATAATTTCTATTAATGGAATGGAATGTTACTGATAAGTCAATAAATGATATGGTACCGATATGCATCAAAATTAAATTCAACATTTTTATTCAAAACTTTAAATAATTAGAATAATCTTAAATTAAAGTATAAGTAAAAATTTTTTCAAGACACAGAAAATTTTCTGTTTTCAATTCTCGTATACATTATAGCATAAAAAATATAAATTATGTATAAAATTTAATTTTTAATTGAAACATTATAATACATTCTTTCAGTTTTAAAGGTTCTATTTTAATGTCAATTTTAAAGATATATGTTTTTCAGTGAAGTATGTAAATGAAAAAGATGCACCAGATAAAATTTATAACAGGAGTTTAAATAAAAAAATTACAAGAAGCCGTTTTTACAGTGTATAGCTTATCCTGTATAATTTTGAGCCAAAATCACCTTTTAACACATATTTCAAATACTCCAAAGCTTTGTAATCGAATCCGCTTATTATCAAATTTTTGACCAATCGCATGCTGTGCTGCATACCACTTGTCAATACTGTTGGTCATGCAATTCAGATGCTGTGCAGTTATACATTTGTGTAATTTTTACCCCGTTTTTAACAATTTATCTGCTGTATCTTTGGCATTTATATAACAATGATATGCAGTACATTGTTTTAATCACTCCCTTCATTTACAACGAGATTTTCCATTCTTGAAATAAATTGTTTCTTAATGCTTGGAAAACTTAAAAACAGTTAATTACTTTTATATATACCTTGTAAATGCAATATTGATATTTTAAAGCAGTAAGAAACACTGCACATGTACAGTATTGAGAACTACACTCCTTTTTTACCATTGTCACACCTTTCTGCTGAAGTGGTTTTCAACTCCTGAGGCTCCATCGGAGGATCCAATAGACGCGACACATCTAAGGAACGGACACACAGATTCCGCAATGGCGGGCAGGAAACAACTTCAGCTCACGCATGTTGTCCGACCAGATGGAATCAGATGGAAATTCGTTATTGCACTAAAATGCAATGTATTCCGAATAATATATATTGTTGTAATTAGATAACTTTTTGTTGCTTTTTTACAGAAAAACCGTTCCTTGCTTTAGTGTTTGGCATACTCTTCGACATTTGACATATAAAGAAAAACAGTAATCATTCTGTGATGTTATGTAACGGAGAAGGAGGGGTATACATTTTTATATTTTAAAATTTTATATTTGAAAGAGGGGTATACATTTTTATATTTAAATATTTAACTAGGGGCACATTTTATAAAAACAATAAACTATTACATACAAAAGAATATAATTTTATTAAGTTTTCTTCCTTACACGTATTTTACTAAATGTGATAGTCATAAATTATCCTTAATTAGACTTAATGCCGAGAAATATATAAACTTTTGAAACACCTTGCGAAAAGAGGGTTAAAGAACGCAAATTCAATATCTAAACAATAATCAACTTTCATTAATCATGATCCTATTGCGAGTAAAAATGCTGCTGCTTCTAACTAGGTACTGCTGAAGATAATTAAATTTTATCATATGAAACGATGCAAAAGTGTGCAAAATAGCTTTATATCAGTCATGTAAATTAATATGAAATGCCTAATTCAATATATGAGATTTGATTGTAACATCTTAATATTTAAATGTGATTCTACTTTAATTCGAATCTCTTTATTGTAGTCGGCAATTTTTTTAATATTATCCAGAGCTAATTAAGAGTTTGAATGCAGTCGATTAAAGTTACGCTTTCACTTAATTTCAATTTTAAAAAAAAAATCAATTATGTGTGCCGTGCAATAATTTTTAAAACATAGGCGGATAGAAAAAAAAATTACTGCAAATTTATTATATTTTGTTTCTGGATGCATATAAGCTGAGGATTGCTTTGTTTCCTCCGAAGGCAAAATAATACGAACTATTAAAAAACTATATATTTTTTCAATTTTATGATGATAAAGCACTCATTTTTTCGCTGTAATAGTTTTGAAAGATATCCCATCAAGGCATTAAAATTTCGTTTAATTTTTCATTAATTTAAATGATAATTTCATTTTTTAAAAATTCTCCGAGGTGCACATTCCCTCCCTCCATAGATTATTTATGTCAGTTGTTATAGTTCTAGGTCGAATAGTTTTGTTCCTGGAGCATCAATACACCAACAGATAAGCAAACTTTTATTTTTAGAAGATGTACAAATAATTTTTAATATGAAGTGGTGTTTGACTTATTAATTCAGCTTTCTTTCTGCATATTAAAAATGATTTGTAATAATTGATGTTCAAGCAATAACATATTTTTCAGATTCTTTTAAGTTCCATATAATTGAAATACGTTTGCAACTATTAAATTTTAAATTTTTGAGTAGTTAGTTTCTTCTTCTTCCTCACATTTTTTAAGAACTACTGATTATTCAGTTAAGGACGAAATTGACAGTGTTTCAAAAGAAATATAAGCTTTTTTATCTCTTTTTATTATTCCAAATATAATTATAATTATTTTAAAAACACTGTCAATGAAATTTGGTGGCCTCAATTACAGTTATCATTTGAATACATACAGGAAATACATTTATCATTTGAATTCTGTCATTAAATTTCACAAAATATTTTTTTTTAGTTATTACGTATTTCTAATGGGCCAGAAAGATGCATTTTATTTATAAATGTTCCCAATAAACCCATTCTCTATGCGGAATGAATCCCTTTCATATTAATACAATACCCTAAAACAGTAAACTGATCTTAATAGATTATGAATTGAATCTTGTGTCACCTCTTTTAAAGATTCATTTTAAAACCAATTTAAATGAGTGTACTGTTCAACAAAACTCTGATATACAAAAATTGTAGCATAAAAGATATGTTTTTAAAAATTAGTACGACGTTATGCTTTCGCATATTATTTTACATCTATATGAAGCCAAATTACAAAAATTATTTCTTAAATTGTAAGAGCTTTCATCTGATATATGCGACCATTTTTATGTCTAATATATGCTAAACATTATTTTTAACGCGTCTACAATCATAATTAATTCAGCATTACGTTTCATTGCTAGGCATAACAGCATGAAGTCTATAAAATTTCATTATCATGCATCGTATTTTACATAGCCTTATCAGCTTTGAAATGTTTATTCAGTATAAGATCAAGTTTAAATGATTTTGTTTTAAATTTAATCTCTCACTTTCTCAGTGTATTTCAAGATTTCCAAGAAATGCCTTCTAATTACGAGTGCAGGATTTTCATTTTAATTTATAAATTGCTCGTCTATATCTGTTGCTCAGTTGCTAATTTACTGAGAAATAGTATCAATTTACTATATATAATTTGTCAAAAATCAAAATCTAAACGCTGTTGTAAGTGCAGTAAGCATGCGGCAAATGAGCTATTGTGAAACTTCAATCACCAAACAGAAAGTTATTAGGACAAATCTAGCGTTATTGAACGATGCAGGTGCAATGGATACGACAATATTTCGTGTAGAAATCTGGAAGAAGTTTCCATTGGTACTCAATTCTTTATTTATTAAATGAGAGAAGTACACTTTATTAATCTATAAAGATCCCTCAAACAATGAAAGTTATTTTCGAATGATTATTCCAAATTTCGAGGGAAGTAAATTTTCGCTCTCTTATAAATCACTTTTTGTGAAGATTCGATGGAAATGGAATGCATGAGCAAATGAAGAGATTCGATAATAACATTTAATAATAACATTCTTCCAGTTTTAACTTACTCTTAGCATATTTGTACTTTGTTCAGGATCTAGATCCGATAATGCATTTAAGAAATCAATGCTAAAAAGGTAAAGTTAATATTCAAATCAAGGTATTGACTTATCATTTATTTTGTGTTAATAAAATCATACCTTCAATCAATTCCAAACTCATTTGAACGCGGTAAAAATCTCTGATATTTTAGGACACGGAATTTCTATCTTACTGTTCGAAATGCATTAAATTAAGCATTCCTTATAGCGTCAAATTTTTCTAAGAACTCATTGGTCTCATGAAAATAGTTAAAAGATTTATTTAATTAAAAAGAAATTTCAATCAGAATCTAAAAGAAAAGGAACTTATACTCGAATCTTTAAATATAAAGAGAAGATAGTTATTGCAGAGAAATTAAAATATTATACGCTTGAGCTCAAAGTCATTTGGTCCTGATATTCCACAAAGAATTCGAAACGATGTGATTTCCAATAAAAAAAGTTTTACTTCCTAAGCTTCATCGCAAATTTAATAAGCGGGCATTTCTTTGATGAGTATTTTTTCTGATTTTGAATTGAAAGAAAAAGGAGCCTTTTTTGTATTTTAAAACATAAAGATATCATTTACGGATCTATAACACGGGAAATCTTTTGTCTGAAATATTCTAAAAAAATAAGAGCAATAAATTATTTTCTGATTCAAAATTAATTGAAAGACCACTTTTGATGAATTGAAATTTTATAAACGCTGTTTAGCTCCTCGCTATACATCAATTCAGAATTCGCACTTTTGTAATAGAAAAAAAATGGCTCAAATTGTACACATGAAGAAAATTTAGTAATGCTTATGTTTTAGAAATCTTCCTTTAAGTAATTCAAAGAATGATCCTTTCACTTTTAGTTACCATTTCTCAAATAATTTCAGTTGAGGTAAAAATATATGCTATTTAATAAAATTAAATTTTGGAGTCAAAGAACAAAAATGATAGATATCAATATTTTTCTCAGAATGATTTTGTAAGTTAAAGGAATTGTTCATGATTTGAGAAGCTTTCTTCGGGAGTACTAGATTTAAAATTCTTAAATTATTTCTTGGATATTAATTGTTTTTTTCATCAATCGCAGATAAAAAAATTGGTTTTAATTTCACTATAAATACTTATTTTGTTACAATTATCAATTTGTTGGTGTCGCTGAGACATCAGTTTTACAAAGTTTTACCAAATACACAATAAAGTTAATGATTCGCTATTTTTTTATCAACAAAGGTTTTAACAAAGAAAAAATTCATAAACATTTGAAATATTAAACTGCGACCCATTCTTTCACGTTTATGTTGCAAACCAAATTTCAATTACCAAAGATATGAATTCACCTCTGAATAATAAAGGAGGGTTAAGATAATTTTAAGAATTTAAATATCATTCATTTTCACTATTCATCATGAGTTTATTTAGAATTAGAATTTAAAGATAATTAGCATTGATATGAGAAAAATTTTTTAATAAATCAATTTATTTGAAGTCAATTACCCTGCCGTTGGATTCTATTAAAAATTTCTTGTTGAATATTTTGTTCTAATAACATTGATATTAAAAGTAACAATAAATCGCAGTCGAATTTCTATATACATTCTAAAAATTCCATTTAGTTGTACTTAGAAATTCGTATAGATATTTTGAACATAGAAATACAACCGTCGAACTTTACATTTCTCTTGATGTTCCAATCTAAAAAAATTTTAATTTCAAGTACTGATTCTCACAGATTAAAATATGACGCAGTCAAATTTTTAACAACAAAAATATTATGATAAGCAACAACAAAATATTTTAATTTAGAACTGCATTTTAATCCATAATGGGAAGAAATGTTTTATTTCTTATCGAGAGTGGAATTTTTGAATTGTTATGAACTTATTAACATTTTAGAGGGTTAAAAAATATTATGGATTTTTTAAAATTTAAAATTAAATATATATACTCTAGTATAATTGAAGTTTGTATAATGATAAAAAAAATTTACATTTTAAGACTGAATTTTCGCACAAAAATTGAAATTATATCTCATATTTAACTTCAGTTTGGTAGGTTAATAATGGATTGTCCTGGAAGATTCATTTCTCGAAAGTCACATTATATCAAAGCTAATGTCAAAGAACTACTACCTCATCAAACTGTTTATAACAGCATATTCTAAGCCAATCATATCCTTACTAAATGATAACAGCTACAGAAAGAATGAACAGAAAATACAATTCTGATCCAATCAATAAATTTTGAAGTATTAAAGAAACTCAAAATTTCAAAATACTGAAAGGTCCTGCGAGATTATTTTGAGAACAAAAAAAAATAATAAATAAATAAATACAGAATAAAAAAAAATCTAACATACGGAAAGTAATACATAAATCGCAGGTCGAAAAACTGAAAACAAAATAAATATACAAGGCACTTTCGTTGAAGAAACAAATTTTAATGAAAGTCACACTGTGAAAAAAAATGTTCCTAATTTCAAATTACTGCCACTTATTCCCAAGATCATTCGGCCTATCCTACATGGTAAAAGTAAAATCTGTAACCCTTCCTTCTAACTATTCCTCCAACGCATCTCCAACATCCACATCCTCAAGAGTTGAAGGAAAACAAACCGACCCATTCATCCCAGGATTTTTTCAGTCGTTTTTATATGTCAAGAGAGAAAGCCTTATATATTATTAAATGCATTTCTCCAAGACATCTCCAACATATAAATCCTACAACATCTCCTGAAAAGTGACTGACCCATTTATCCAAGGATATTATATTTCAATGGTAAAGCTATAACATATCCTTAAACTTTTCTCTCCAACCAATATTCTACATCCTCCAGCCCCACATGAATACAAACTGACCTATTCATTCCAAGAACTTTTCAGCCATTCCTACATGTCAATGGTAAAAACCTAACATATACTTAAACTCATTCCTTCAACACATATCCAACATCCACATACTCAAACATCACATGAAAACAAACTGACCCATTCATCCCAGGATTTTTCCAGCCAACCCTATATGTCAATAATCAAATCATAAAACATTATTACACTTATTCCTCCGAATCTTGTATAACATCATATGAATACAAAGTGACTCATTCATCCCAGATATTTGCAGCCAATCCTATATGTCAATAACTGAATTCTTACATATCTTTAAATTAATTCCTCAAAATCCTGACAAACATCCGCATCCTCCAACACCACATGAAAATAAACTGACCCATTCATCCCTGATCTTTTAAAGCAATCCTACATGGCAATAATCGAATCTTTATACATCCTAAAAGTTATTCTTGAAAATCTTGTCCAACATCCACATCTCCAACACAAAATGAAAACAAGCAGACCCATTCATACCAAATTTTTTCAGGCAATCCTACATGGCAATAATCGAAGCCTTAGACATCCTTAAAGTTATCCATCGAACATATCTCCAACATCCCCCAACATTACACGAAGGCAAACTAACCCATTCATCTTAGATCTTTTCAACAAATCCTATATGTCAATAACCGAGGCCTTACTTATTTCCAAAATCCTGTGCAACATCTACATCCTCTAACACCTCATGAAAATTAACTGACTTATTCATCCGAGATCTTTTCAGGTAATCCTACATGGATTACCCAAGCTTTACACATCCTTAAATTTATTCATCGGACACATTTCCAACATCCACATCCTCAGACATCACATGAAAACCAACTGCCCCATTCAAACAAACTGATTTACTGAGGGCTCATCTACCAAGAAGGCAATTATAATCTGCAAGAAAGAAACAAATGATTTACAGCCAAACACCATTATTCTGCAGTCACTTTCTCGGATTCAACGGTCACTTACAGCACTCCTCTATTTGCAATAGCTTGGGACACGAACGTTTTAGCATGAAGGTCCATTGAAGTATCTGTCACGGATCAGTTAATCGTCACTATTATACCTCGCAATGATTGAAACAATCGCCTTTCCCACGAAGATTTTTTTTTTCTTTCCCGATTCCGATTTCTTTATCGATTTTTTATTTCCTCCAGATTTTAAAATTCTGTATGGGTGTGTGAAATTTGTATTTGCAATTACTTCACAAACGATAAATATTGCATCCGGTAATAAAAGCGGTTTTTTATTTATTTATTTTTACTGTGATTACTTGCAGTCGGTAAGACAAACACAAAAATCATTCAGAATTTTGAGTACAGAACAGTATATTCCAAACTGAAGGATTTTACATGCACAACATAGTTTTTGCAATAGTTCAAACAATCGTATATCGCTATCCGTTAAGGATTTTTTTATTGCAATTATTCTCGGACAACTGACTCAATCCAGATTTTAAGAGTTCTGTATAAATACGTTAAATATGCATTTGTTATCAGTACTCAGGCGATCAATGCTGAGTCCATTGCGAGTGTAATACGATTACTAATTTTTTTTTTTTTTTACTATGAATATTTACATATCTTACGTCGTCGTTATCAAGGTATTACGTCTCCCAGTTGTTCCATGGAACGATTTTTTTTTTTTTTGCAATGATTGTCTTCCCAATTTCTTTATTCCAGAATTGAAAAGCCTATATGAATCCATTGAATGAGTCAGCTTCTGGTGAAATAATTTTCTCTATTACACGATATATATTTTTTTCTTTTGTACGAATATTTGCATTCTCTATGTGCATTTCAAAATTATAGCAGAAAACAAGTCACACAGTAGGAAATTCGAAATTGAAACACCGAATCGTCACACTATATCCTCGCAATGGTTGGAACGATCGAGTATTTTTCTTCGCCAAGAAAGATCTTCTTTAGGTTCTTGCTGTGATTCTCCAAACCCTTTACTTTGTCCGAGTTTCAAAAGTACATAAAGGTCCATTGAAACTGTATTTGTACCTGCAATCCCACGGCCTGTGGCATATGTAGCCTATTATAATTTTTTTTTTACACTAAGAATGCTTGCATTTATTACGTCAGTTTGATTTTTGAATATTCAGACGATTTTTATTTTTTAAGTTTTAATTTTGAAGAGGTTTTTTTTTTATTTGATAAGTGGACAAATGATGGTCAAAATGAGCCGCCTGGAAAATCTAGCAATTCGTTCATTTTTCGTACCTAAGAATTAAATTTAATAATCTGGCCAACAAAATACTTGACTCATTTGTGCATCTTGTAAGCAACATAAACAACAAGATAAACTGGATCCTTCTCATAATAAACGCAAAAGCTTCATACTCTTTTTAAAAAAGTCACTAAACTAGCAGGAAACAAGTTATATTGAAAATAGAATTAAGTGAATTCCAATTCTACATTCAATTTTGGACGAAAGAATAATCCTACTTGAAAGTAACAGTTTTGGTTTATTCTGTAACGACAAATTTAAATGCTCAACTCTTAGCAACTACTTTCTTATCTTCATTTCCAAAAAAAAAAAAAAAAAAAAGTAACACCACCAGTAATATAATGATTCTACATATCTATTTCAAGGCCAAGAAGGTATCACGTACGTCAGAATTATTGAATTCGTTCTAAATTCATATTTAGAAATCTTTCTCTACAACAGTCCGAAAAAGGAAGCATACCTCGAATTTTAACCGTACAGTTTCTTTTGAACTTGACAACCTAAATTTCATCAACAATGTTATTAACTCAGGCAACAATCTCATAAGGCACAATTCACAGATGTAGGGTAATACGGGGAATGTATTTCTTTTCCAGGTTAATAAATCCCTGGCTTATGAATGTAATTGAAACTTAGAATAAATGAACTCTCTCAAGTAGAAATGCAAGCAATAAAGCGCCATTAATAATGTCCCAGCTTACGAGAAAGAAATGCAAATATCTTGAACAGAAAAATGAATTTTCTGACTTTGACAAGATACAGCAGGAAATAACTCAGGTATCTTGACAAATACCTTTAAATCACTATAGAATCTAACTAATTCATATCCTACATATATCATATGTAGAGTATGCTGTAGACTCATTAAACACATACATGTAGATTCAAAATAGTACACTGCTCAACATCACAACATGAAAGCCAAACAGAAAAAAACACATCAAACCAGAGTGATTAATATATTGAAAAACTTGTATCATCAGAACCCTTACTAACGTAGGTCCTCTGAACTGGAATGGCTTTCTATTGAATATCGAAACGTCCCCTTTCGTACCTATTTTTCAAGAATTAATAAAAATAATAGCGACATGAGTTGCGGCGGTACATTTGGAAATTTACAACTTCAAACTCAGAGAGATGTACTGACGTCTTTATAATGTATTGGACCTCATTAATGCAAGTTATGATTTTTATGCAATCCTTGATCACATATACAAAATGTATTTTTATTTTTAATTTCCCAATACAAAAAAAAAAAAATGTTAAATAAATGTGAAGAAAAATTCTCTCTCTCTCTATTTTTACTTCTGTAACACAAATTAGATAACAGAAAACTGAAATCACCGGCCACTGAATCACTTAAAAAAACTGAATGCAAATTAATTCTGATTGAATCAAGAAATAATCGTGAAATATTTCTGCAATTAAAAACAACTATTTCAGTTTACTCAAATTGACTATCAAGTCAACTTTAACACTCATGATTAGTTAAATTTTTAGAAATACTGAAATCAGACATTTTAATTATAAAGGAAAAACATTAGCAAATTTTAATAATCAAATAACATGAAAGAAATAAATGTTAAACTTTCTTATTTGCTACATCTAATCTACACCTGGACCAAATTTCCATTGCATTATTTGATGATAGGTTACATAATTGACATAAATTAAAAATCAGCTTCACAGATAATTTTTTCTAAAGAATTAATGAAAAAAAATTAGTTCATTTATAATTACTTAAATGATTAAAAGTCCGGGACGTTATAGCTTTATAAAATAACATGAATGGCGGAGTTATTCTTTTTGCCTTATTGGATATTCCGACAAGGGGCCCTTTCGATGGAAAAAGAAAAGATTCAATTTAGAAATCTATCGCACTCTATGTCGCTCTTAAGTGAGAATTTGCACATGCCTAATTAAAACAGCACGCGTGCATTCATCTCTCATTTCTTAGTCACTCATCTTTATCGAAATAGAGTGAATATTTGTTGTGGATACTTCCGTATGCCCGGGTACTTTAGAGATGTTTCCAAGTTACTTTGTATGCATTTTATCCATTCAATGGAAATGCGTAAATATTTACAACGACTTACTACACTATATCGGCCGTTCATTGGCACTAGGAGAGTTATTACAACCAGAAACAATGCCTAAAGCTCAGACAAGGAAAATATTTCAACGTTGTCTCAATCTTAATCGTAAATGTTCTATTGCAATAATCATTTCATTTATTATTCCGGGACTCTTTAAAAGTTTTTTGTTATTATTTTGATCTACAAAATTTTGCAGTGAACAGAGTTTGCAATTTATCTAATAAATCCGTTTTCAAGAAGATTTTAAAATTAGCTGATAGTCTCTCAAAGATGTCAAAAATTTTGGTGGAAAAATATAAACCATATTACAATTTAGAAAGAAACATTATTTAGTTTTCAGACAGGCTTCAAATCTCTGTAGATTTCAGTTTACTCCGACTACGAATAAATCCAAAAGACCTGATGGCAAAGCTTAATTTTTCAAAATAATTTACGTATTTATTACAGTTATAAGTAAATACTATCTGAAAGCAAACCGAAGATGTGCGTTTTACATAACTGTGATAATTAATTAATAGTGAATTTCATTATTGCAGTGCATAAAATAATTTCTTTACTTTTAGTTTGAATTTCAATGAGAAACTATATGATAAAAATTTATAATGAAGTATAATATCAATACACTTAAGAATACCAGGTTGCTCAAATAATTTCTTATCGTTTAAAGATATTCCTTTTTAAAAATCTAATCATAATTAGGAACTTAACGAATTTAAATATTAACCTATTATTTTAAAAAGCATTTATAATTTTGTAGCCTTACAATAATGCTTAATAAAAATGAAAAAAATATAAAAGAATATTATTATCAATTAGAATAACAGAAACATTTTTTAGAAATAACAATTCAGAGATTAAAAAAATTCTTATTATTGAATACAACTTGCACATTTGCGTTACAATTGTCATGATTTTTGAAAATTACATGATGACAACGTAATATTACACATTTATATGACAAAAAAAAATATTGCAAAAACTTTGCTTGGACAGCTGATAAACAATAATATATAAAATTGTAATTCTATATAATATACAGTAAGCAGAAATAAAGGGATTTTTTTTTTCTTTTTGCTTCATTATTTCTTTTTTTCCCTTTTTTTTACATTTTTTGTATTTTTTCATATTTACATTTTTTCTCTTCTTTTTTTCATTTTTCTTTTTTTTTTTTCTTCATTTTTTTTCTTTTTTTTCCCTTTTTTTTTATACATTTTAATATCTATTTTTTAATTTTTTTATATGTGTTTTCATCATTTTTTTTTCTATTTTCTATTTTTTAATCCCCTTTTTCAAATATATACTTAATGAAAAAACATGGAAATAACATACATTTGATGAAAAAAAAAATCACAAACTATTTCAACAAGAAGTCATCTAACTATAACATTTCTGCATGAGAAAATAGTTTCAATTTTTTGAAACAAATTTGTAAAATATATTATTTTCTATGTTTAAAACATTCAACTGTCAAGATTTTTGAAAATTACATGATGACTAAATATATATATCATATATAACATTTCACATTTATATGACAAAAGAAATATTACAAAAACTTTGCTTGGACATCCTAAAAAGAATAATATATAAAATTGCATTTCTATATAATATACAGCAAACGGAATTAAAGGGGATTTTTTTTTCTTAATTTTTTTCTTTCTTTCTTTGTTTTTTTTTTCATTTTTTTATATTTTATTTTTTGTATTTTTTAAAAATATTTTCTTCTTTTTTTCATTTTTTTCTCCTTTTTTTTCACATTTTTATATCTATTTTTTTCTAATTTTTTTTTTTATTTTCTATTTTTTAATTCCCTTTTTTTAAATATAAATTTAATGAAAAAACATGGAAATAACACACATTTGATGAAAACAAATAAAATCACAAACTATTTGAACAAGAAATGATCTGATTATAAATTTTTGCATGAAAAAAAAAGTTTGGATTTTATTGAAACAATTTGAAAAATATATTATTTTCTAAGTTTGAAACATTCTTGTTCCTTCTTGAAAGAATTCATTTGAACGTTATCATATACATATGTGTGTATTTATATAAATTATAAATTAAATTTATTTCACTTATTTATATACAAATATCTTTTAATAAATTTTTGTGGTGTTTATAAATTCTATTGCATTACTTTAAAATATTATTTTCAGATTAATAACTCAAAATCCAAAAAGTATTATTTTAGTTATTTAAATTTAATAGGCAAATATACTTCGAAACTTTTTAAACTTTTCGTTAAACATTTATTTTTAAGAGTATGAATTTTTAAAAAAAAATCTGACTGAAAAAAATTCTTTTTCGATCGATCTTGTTCAATCAGTCTTTTGACAAATTCTTTAAAAAATTTTCGTTACGCGTTCACTTGATTTTAAAAGTAAAATTATTTTTAAAAGAATGAAACTCCAACAAATGATGTTAATTTTTAAAATTTTCATTCAAATCAAGCTCTAAAAAAAGCAATTATTATGTAGTAGAAGAACTTTAATTTGTTAATACTTTAATATATTAAATCACTTCAATAAGCTGAGTTATGCAGGATTTTTATTATTATTATTTTCCATATTCTCCCGATTTTTATCATCAAGAAGATTTATCTCAGAAGCCCCTTCAATTAACCTTTATCAATTATAAATAAGTTTCAACTCATCTAATCGAATCTAAAAATATCTTTGGTCTTAATATAATATATGGCTGAAGAACTGCATATTTAGATAGGCGTTATTTAACGGATTTCTTTCTATGGTGTTTACTAATTTTATTGGATAAGGAAATATTTTAAAATAGTTTTTATCCTTAATATTTTGAAATCTATAAATTATAAGCGATATTTTTTAATCTGTAACAAGTGTTACTGAAAGAATTTTTTTTTTAAGATTTAAAAAAAATAATTTGTGCCATTTTCTAAGAAATAAAGAAAAACACCAAGAAAACAAAGCAAAATTTTTTCTTAACTTAAACTTCATCTTAGAAATTACGAGAAATTAAATCTACTTACATACTTTTAAAATGTTCTGAGTTTGTAGATCTAACTTTATAATCCAATTTTCAGTTTTATGTTGAAATATAGGAATCTCATATACATTCTTCCGAATTATTAATATTTAATATTTTCGTGTTGTAAATGTCAATGAATCAAACTACAATCTTCCAGATGGAAATACAAAAATGAAGTATTTTCGGATGTCTATGAATCGTTTAATGTAATTAATTTTTCATCCTATTGCTA
Source organism: Argiope bruennichi (assembly GCF_947563725.1). Classification (NCBI taxonomy): domain Eukaryota; kingdom Metazoa; phylum Arthropoda; class Arachnida; order Araneae; family Araneidae; genus Argiope; species Argiope bruennichi. The sequence continues at coordinate 132,109,232 of NC_079154.1, read as the reverse complement.
ACTCAGTCTTAATAAATATCAAATTCGATTGATTTCATAATTCCAAAACACTTTTAATGTATGTTGAGAAATACATTTATAAAAATGAGCTGAATTTAATTATAAACTCTTAAAAATGAATCTAACTATTACTATTGAAAACATAATAGAAAATTTTCTATATTTTTTTTCGTAAGTGCTTAAGCTATTAATTAAATGAATAATAATTTTTATTATTATTAATATTACACTACTATTAATGAAAAACGCAACAATAGGAAGTCCATGTATGTTCAAAAGAGGCCTAATTAACGTTCAGGAATTCGTTAAAGCAGTGATCCAGTGATCAGCAGATAAATTCTACATCCGGAAGCTTTTTTTTTTTTTTTTTTTTTTTGCAATGCGTGTTTGATTATTTTATGTGACTTCAAAATTTATTAAAACGATACATGGTTCGAACGCTGATCAAAGGATTTTTTTTTCTCTTTTCTTGCCTCGATTCTTCGGACCTTTTACTTAGCCCATATTTCAAAAGTCTATATGTGTCCATTAAATCTGTATTTTTAAATACTTTCCAGAAAATCGATGCAACTTCCAGTAGTTGCAATGCCTGTTGAAATAATGCATGACGCTTTCAAAATTTTAGAAGAAATCAATTCAAATCTCAGGATTTAAGAATGAATGATTGATCTTCAAAACGTGCATAATTAAAATACAGGACATTTCTTTTGTGAAGTGAGGAGTTAGTAATGGTTTATTTATTTTATTTATTTTTTGCTCTAATTCATTAGATTTTTGTCCATATTTCAATAGTCTATACGGTTCAGATGAATCTGTGTATGTAATTACATTTAAGACAATCAGCGCAGTTCTCTGCTTTTACTTTATTTTATTTATTTATTTATTTTGCAATAATTATTTTTAGTTTTCAGGTTTAGTTGAAAATTTATGCAGAAAAGAAGTCGTACGGCAAGATATTGGAAACTGAATTATGAAGCCTTAAAAAAAATGTACGTATGGAATGACTCGAACGCTGGGCAAGTATTTTTCAACCAAAATGGCTATTTAAAAACCTTTTTTGCTGGATTCTGCCAATCTTTATTCCATAATTTCAAAATTCTGTAATATGCTGAAGAATCTTAATTTTTAATAACTTCTTAGAAGATCGATAGAGCGTCCTTTTTTTTTTTTTTATTGTCGATTGCAAAATTGTAGAAGTTAAGTCACTGAATAGGAAACTGAAGAAACTGATTAGAAACCGCATGGTATTATCTTAAAAATGTACTCTTCGAATGCTGGTCAAGTATTTCTCCTTCGAGAGGTTTTTTTTTTAATTTTTTGTTGCCATTCTGCTGTTGTTGTTGTTGCACATCCCCAGGGACATCAGAGCTATATCAAGTCTATAAAATTGTGCACCGTGAAGAAGTCAAATACTAACAATGGACTGTCAATACGATCCTAGCTGGAGAGGCTCAGACAAATAAGAATAAAATCAGTTGAAGTCTCTTCCCTAAAAAATTGGGGGAGATTTCTGCACTTGCTTAGAACCCAAAGACAATTTTAAAGTTCTAAGGTGACCACTAAGACAGAGAAAGCTAAGCTCTCGCTTTTCCAAGCCAATTTTTCTATTAAAGACAAAGACACATGAACAGAAGCAGAAAATGTCCACACATGATTCAAGGTGTACTTTTTCAGAGCATATGGCTTTTATTCAGGGACTTGTCAGTCCGCAGAATCCAGAAGGTTACTTAGATGATAGACAACTAAAGATAACATGTTGTTTCTAGCCTCTGTGCGTCTGGATTATTGACTATGCTGAAGCATTTGGAGTTCAGCTCGCATTTACGTAGCTTGCAACCATAATCTGTGTAGAAACACTGCGCGCGAGGACACTCTGTAATTGAAATATAATGTTCTTCCTCAATTTCTAGAAAAATCCCAAAGAGTTTTTAAATACCTGTGATTGTATTATAGTCTTTCAAAAGGCTTCAATAAGGCGCCTTTTAGAAGAAAAAATCCACTACAAAAAAAAAAAAAACTTTCTTTTTGATGTGGGGTGTTAGTTTAATGCGAATATTAATTTATCGCTTTGCATTTCTTAGATACTGCAGTATTGAGATGAACCCTCTTATTTTAATGAAGAGCAGTCCTTTCAATATTTCTATTAAGGACACATTAACAGAAGCAGGAAATGTCCACAAATGATTCAAGGTGTACTTTTTCAGAGCATATGGCTTTTATTCAGGGACTTGTCAGTCCGCAGAATCCAGTAGGTTACTTAGATGATAGACAACTAAAGATAACATGTTGTTTCTAGCCTCTGTGCGTCTGGATTATTGACTATGCTGAAGCATTTGGAGTTCAGCTCGCATTTACGTAGCTTGCAACCATAATCTGTGTAGAAACACTGCGCGCGAGGACACTCTGTCATTGAAATATAATGTTCTTCCTCAATTTCTAGAAAAATCCCAAAGAGTTTTTAAATACCTGTGATTGTATTATAGTCTTTCAAAAGGCTTCAATAAGGCGCCTTTTAGAAGAAAAAATCCACTTTCTGGATTATTGACTACCCACATCAAAAACTTTCTTTTTGATGTGGGGTGTTAGTTTAATGCGAATATTAATTTATCGCTTTGCATTTCTTAGATACTGTAGTATTGAGATGAACCCTCTTATTTTAATGAAGAGCAGTCTTTTCAATATTTCTATTAAGGACACATTAACAGAAGCAGGAAATGTCCACAAATGATTCAAGGTGTACTTTTTCAGAGCATATGGCTTTTATTCAGGGACTTGTCAGTCCGCAGAATCCAGTAGGTTACTTAGATGATAGACAACTAAAGATAACATGTTGTTTCTAGCCTCTGTGCGTCTGGATTATTGACTATGCTGAAGCATTTGGAGTTCAGCTCGCATTTACGTAGCTTGCAACCATAATCTGTGTAGAAACACTGCGCGCGAGGACACTCTGTAATTGAAATATAATGTTCTTCCTCAATTTCTAGAAAAATCCCAAAGAGTTTTTAAATACCTGTGATTGTATTATAGTCTTTCAAAAGGCTTCAATAAGGCGCCTTTTAGAAGAAAAAATCCACTTTCTGGATTATTGACTACCCACATCAAAAACTTTCTTTTTGATGTGGGGTGTTAGTTTAATGCGAATATTAATTTATCGCTTTGCATTTCTTAGATACTGTAGTATTGAGATGAACCCTCTTATTTTAATGAAGAGCAGTCTTTTCAATATTTCTATTAAGGACACATTAACAGAAGCAGGAAATGTCCACAAATGATTCAAGGTGTACTTTTTCAGAGCATATGGCTTTTATTCAGGGACTTGTCAGTCCGCAGAATCCAGTAGGTTACTTAGATGATAGACAACTAAAGATAACATGTTGTTTCTAGCCTCTGTGCGTCTGGATTATTGACTATGCTGAAGCATTTGGAGTTCAGCTCGCATTTACGTAGCTTGCAACCATAATCTGTGTAGAAACACTGCGCGCGAGGACACTCTGTAATTGAAATATAATGTTCTTCCTCAATTTCTAGAAAAATCCCAAAGAGTTTTTAAATACCTGTGATTGTATTATAGTCTTTCAAAAGGCTTCAATAAGGCGCCTTTTAGAAGAAAAAATCCACTTTCTGGATTATTGACTACCCACATCAAAAACTTTCTTTTTGATGTGGGGTGTTAGTTTAATGCGAATATTAATTTATCGCTTTGCATTTCTTAGATACTGTAGTATTGAGATGAACCCTCTTATTTTAATGAAGAGCAGTCTTTTCAATATTTCTATTAAGGACACATTAACAGAAGCAGGAAATGTCCACAAATGATTCAAGGTGTACTTTTTCAGAGCATATGGCTTTTATTCAGGGACTTGTCAGTCCGCAGAATCCAGTAGGTTACTTAGATGATAGACAACTAAAGATAACATGTTGTTTCTAGCCTCTGTGCGTCTGGATTATTGACTATGCTGAAGCATTTGGAGTTCAGCTCGCATTTACGTAGCTTGCAACCATAATCTGTGTAGAAACACTGCGCGCGAGGACACTCTGTAATTGAAATATAATGTTCTTCCTCAATTTCTAGAAAAATCCCAAAGAGTTTTTAAATACCTGTGATTGTATTATAGTCTTTCAAAAGGCTTCAATAAGGCGCCTTTTAGAAGAAAAAATCCACTTTCTGGATTATTGACTACCCACATCAAAAACTTTCTTTTTGATGTGGGGTGTTAGTTTAATGCGAATATTAATTTATCGCTTTGCATTTCTTAGATACTGTAGTATTGGGATGAACCCTCTTATTTTAATGAAGAGCAGTCTTTTCAATATTTCTATTAAGGACACATTAACAGAAGCAGGAAATGTCCACAAATGATTCAAAGTGTACTTTTTCAGAGCATATGGCTTTTATTCAGGGACTTGTCAGTCCGCAGAATCCAGTAGGTTACTTAGATGATAGACAACTAAAGATAACATGTTGTTTCTAGCCTCTGTGCGTCTGGATTATTGACTATGCTGAAGCATTTGGAGTTCAGCTCGCATTTACGTAGCTTGCAACCATAATCTGTGTAGAAACACTGCGCGCGAGGACACTCTGTAATTGAAATATAATGTTCTTCCTCAATTTCTAGAAAAATCCCAAAGAGTTTTTAAATACCTGTGATTGTATTATAGTCTTTCAAAAGGCTTCAATAAGGCGCCTTTTAGAAGAAAAAATCCACTTTCTGGATTATTGACTACCCACATCAAAAACTTTCTTTTTGATGTGGGGTGTTAGTTTAATGCGAATATTAATTTATCGCTTTGCATTTCTTAGATACTGTAGTATTGAGATGAACCCTCTTATTTTAATGAAGAGCAGTCTTTTCAATATTTCTATTAAGGACACATTAACAGAAGCAGGAAATGTCCACAAATGATTCAAGGTGTACTTTTTCAGAGCATATGGCTTTTATTCAGGGACTTGTCAGTCCGCAGAATCCAGTAGGTTACTTAGATGATAGACAACTAAAGATAACATGTTGTTTCTAGCCTCTGTGCGTCTGGATTATTGACTATGCTGAAGCATTTGGAGTTCAGCTCGCATTTACGTAGCTTGCAACCATAATCTGTGTAGAAACACTGCGCGCGAGGACACTCTGTAATTGAAATATAATGTTCGTCCTCAATTTCTAGAAAAATCCCAAAGAGTTTTTAAATACCTGTGATTGTATTATAGTCTTTCAAAAGGCTTCAATAAGGCGCCTTTTAGAAGAAAAAATCCACTACAAAAAAAAAACTTTCTTTTTGATGTGGGGTGTTAGTTTAATGCGAATATTAATTTATCGCTTTGCATTTCTTAGATACTGCAGTATTGAGATGAACCCTCTTATTTTAATGAAGAGCAGTCTTTTCAATATTTCTATTAAGGACACATTAACAGAAGCAGGAAATGTCCACAAATGATTCAAGGTGTACTTTTTCAGAGCATATGGCTTTTATTCAGGGACTTGTCAGTCCGCAGAATCCAGTAGGTTACTTAGATGATAGACAACTAAAGATAACATGTTGTTTCTAGCCTCTGTGCGTCTGGATTATTGACTATGCTGAAGCATTTGGAGTTCAGCTCGCATTTACGTAGCTTGCAACCATAATCTGTGTAGAAACACTGCGCGCGAGGACACTCTGTAATTGAAATATAATGTTCTTCCTCAATTTCTAGAAAAATCCCAAAGAGTTTTTAAATACCTGTGATTGTATTATAGTCTTTCAAAAGGCTTCAATAAGGCGCCTTTTAGAAGAAAAAATCCACTTTCTGGATTATTGACTACCCACATCAAAAACTTTCTTTTTGATGTGGGGTGTTAGTTTAATGCGAATATTAATTTATCGCTTTGCATTTCTTAGATACTGTAGTATTGAGATGAACCCTCTTATTTTAATGAAGAGCAGTCTTTTCAATATTTCTATTAAGGACACATTAACAGAAGCAGGAAATGTCCACAAATGATTCAAGGTGTACTTTTTCAGAGCATATGGCTTTTATTCAGGGACTTGTCAGTCCGCAGAATCCAGTAGGTTACTTAGATGATAGACAACTAAAGATAACATGTTGTTTCTAGCCTCTGTGCGTCTGGATTATTGACTATGCTGAAGCATTTGGAGTTCAGCTCGCATTTACGTAGCTTGCAACCATAATCTGTGTAGAAACACTGCGCGCGAGGACACTCTGTAATTGAAATATAATGTTCTTCCTCAATTTCTAGAAAAATCCCAAAGAGTTTTTAAATACCTGTGATTGTATTATAGTCTTTCAAAAGGCTTCAATAAGGCGCCTTTTAGAAGAAAAAATCCACTTTCTGGATTATTGACTACCCACATCAAAAACTTTCTTTTTGATGTGGGGTGTTAGTTTAATGCGAATATTAATTTATCGCTTTGCATTTCTTAGATACTGTAGTATTGAGATGAACCCTCTTATTTTAATGAAGAGCAGTCTTTTCAATATTTCTATTAAGGACACATTAACAGAAGCAGGAAATGTCCACAAATGATTCAAGGTGTACTTTTTCAGAGCATATGGCTTTTATTCAGGGACTTGTCAGTCCGCAGAATCCAGTAGGTTACTTAGATGATAGACAACTAAAGATAACATGTTGTTTCTAGCCTCTGTGCGTCTGGATTATTGACTATGCTGAAGCATTTGGAGTTCAGCTCGCATTTACGTAGCTTGCAACCATAATCTGTGTAGAAACACTGCGCGCGAGGACACTCTGTAATTGAAATATAATGTTCGTCCTCAATTTCTAGAAAAATCCCAAAGAGTTTTTAAATACCTGTGATTGTATTATAGTCTTTCAAAAGGCTTCAATAAGGCGCCTTTTAGAAGAAAAAATCCACTACAAAAAAAAAACTTTCTTTTTGATGTGGGGTGTTAGTTTAATGCGAATATTAATTTATCGCTTTGCATTTCTTAGATACTGCAGTATTGAGATGAACCCTCTTATTTTAATGAAGAGCAGTCTTTTCAATATTTCTATTAAGGACACATTAACAGAAGCAGGAAATGTCCACAAATGATTCAAGGTGTACTTTTTCAGAGCATATGGCTTTTATTCAGGGACTTGTCAGTCCGCAGAATCCAGTAGGTTACTTAGATGATAGACAACTAAAGATAACATGTTGTTTCTAGCCTCTGTGCGTCTGGATTATTGACTATGCTGAAGCATTTGGAGTTCAGCTCGCATTTACGTAGCTTGCAACCATAATCTGTGTAGAAACACTGCGCGCGAGGACACTCTGTAATTGAAATATAATGTTCTTCCTCAATTTCTAGAAAAATCCCAAAGAGTTTTTAAATACCTGTGATTGTATTATAGTCTTTCAAAAGGCTTCAATAAGGCGCCTTTTAGAAGAAAAAATCCACTTTCTGGATTATTGACTACCCACATCAAAAACTTTCTTTTTGATGTGGGGTGTTAGTTTAATGCGAATATTAATTTATCGCTTTGCATTTCTTAGATACTGTAGTATTGAGATGAACCCTCTTATTTTAATGAAGAGCAGTCTTTTCAATATTTCTATTAAGGACACATTAACAGAAGCAGGAAATGTCCACAAATGATTCAAGGTGTACTTTTTCAGAGCATATGGCTTTTATTCAGGGACTTGTCAGTCCGCAGAATCCAGTAGGTTACTTAGATGATAGACAACTAAAGATAACATGTTGTTTCTAGCCTCTGTGCGTCTGGATTATTGACTATGCTGAAGCATTTGGAGTTCAGCTCGCATTTACGTAGCTTGCAACCATAATCTGTGTAGAAACACTGCGCGCGAGGACACTCTGTAATTGAAATATAATGTTCTTCCTCAATTTCTAGAAAAATCCCAAAGAGTTTTTAAATACCTGTGATTGTATTATAGTCTTTCAAAAGGCTTCAATAAGGCGCCTTTTAGAAGAAAAAATCCACTTTCTGGATTATTGACTACCCACATCAAAAACTTTCTTTTTGATGTGGGGTGTTAGTTTAATGCGAATATTAATTTATCGCTTTGCATTTCTTAGATACTGTAGTATTGAGATGAACCCTCTTATTTTAATGAAGAGCAGTCTTTTCAATATTTCTATTAAGGACACATTAACAGAAGCAGGAAATGTCCACAAATGATTCAAGGTGTACTTTTTCAGAGCATATGGCTTTTATTCAGGGACTTGTCAGTCCGCAGAATCCAGTAGGTTACTTAGATGATAGACAACTAAAGATAACATGTTGTTTCTAGCCTCTGTGCGTCTGGATTATTGACTATGCTGAAGCATTTGGAGTTCAGCTCGCATTTACGTAGCTTGCAACCATAATCTGTGTAGAAACACTGCGCGCGAGGACACTCTGTAATTGAAATATAATGTTCGTCCTCAATTTCTAGAAAAATCCCAAAGAGTTTTTAAATACCTGTGATTGTATTATAGTCTTTCAAAAGGCTTCAATAAGGCGCCTTTTAGAAGAAAAAATCCACTACAAAAAAAAAACTTTCTTTTTGATGTGGGGTGTTAGTTTAATGCGAATATTAATTTATCGCTTTGCATTTCTTAGATACTGCAGTATTGAGATGAACCCTCTTATTTTAATGAAGAGCAGTCTTTTCAATATTTCTATTAAGGACACATTAACAGAAGCAGGAAATGTCCACAAATGATTCAAGGTGTACTTTTTCAGAGCATATGGCTTTTATTCAGGGACTTGTCAGTCCGCAGAATCCAGTAGGTTACTTAGATGATAGACAACTAAAGATAACATGTTGTTTCTAGCCTCTGTGCGTCTGGATTATTGACTATGCTGAAGCATTTGGAGTTCAGCTCGCATTTACGTAGCTTGCAACCATAATCTGTGTAGAAACACTGCGCGCGAGGACACTCTGTAATTGAAATATAATGTTCTTCCTCAATTTCTAGAAAAATCCCAAAGAGTTTTTAAATACCTGTGATTGTATTATAGTCTTTCAAAAGGCTTCAATAAGGCGCCTTTTAGAAGAAAAAATCCACTACAAAAAAAAAAAACTTTCTTTTTGATGTGGGGTGTTAGTTTAATGCGAATATTAATTTATCGCTTTGCATTTCTTAGATACTGCAGTATTGAGATGAACCCTCTTATTTTAATGAAGAATAGTCTTTCAATATTTCTATTAAGGACACATTAACAGAAGCAGGAAATGTCCACAAATGATTCAAGGTGTACTTTTTTAGAGCATATGGCTTTTATTCAGGGACTTGTCAGTCCGCAGAGTCCATAAGGTTACTTAGATGATAGAAAACTAAAGAAAACATGTTCTTTCTAGCCTTTGTGCGTCTGGATTATTGACTATGATGAAGCATTTGGAGCACTCGCATTTGGAGTTTAGCTCGTACTTACGTAGCTTGCAACCATAATCTGTGCTGAAACACTGCGCGCGAGGACTCTCTATAATTGAGGTATATTGTTCTTCCTCAATTTCTAGAAAAGTCCCAAAGAGTTTTTTAAATACATGTGATGGGATTTTAGTGTCTGAAAAGGCTTCAATGAGGCGCCTTATAGATGAAAGAATGCATTACAAGGAGGAATACTTTCTTTTTGATGTGGGGTGTCCCTTTTCTTTATAGTTCAATGCGAATATTAATTTATCGCTTTGCATTTGTTAGATACTACAATATTCAGATTGACCCTCTTATAATAATGAAGAGCAGTCCTTTCAATATTTTTATTACGGACACATTAATAGAAGCAGGAAATGTCCACAAATGATTCAAGATGTAAGTATTCTGTACATATGGCTTTTATTCAGGGACTTGTCAGTCCGCAGAGTCCAGAAGCTTACTTTGATGATAGAAAACTAAAGAAAACATGTTATTTCTAGCCTCTGCGTCTGCATTATTGAAGATGCTAAAGCATTTGGATCACTCACATTTGGAGTTCAGCTCGCATTTACGTAGCTTGCAGCCATAATCTGTGTTGAAACACTGCACGCAAGGACTCTCTATGATTGAGGTATAATGTTCTTCCCCAATGTCTAGAAAAGTCCCCAAGAATTTTTAAATATCTGTGATGGTATTATAGACTCTCAAAAAGAATCCACTACAAAGAGCAATACTTTCTTTTTGATGTTGGGTATCCGTTTTCTTTATGGTTCAAAGCGAATATTAATTTATCGCTTTACATTTGTTAGATACTACGATATTCAGATGGACCCTCTTATTTTAATGAAGAGCAGTCCTTTCAATATTTTTATTACGAGCACATTAACCGAAGCAGAAAATGTCCACACATGATTCAAGGTGCACTTATTCAGGTGAGATGGATTTTATTCAGTCCGCAGTGTCCAGAAGGTAACTTAGATGATAGACAACTAAAGATAACATGTTGTTTCTAGCCTCTGTGCGTCTGGATTATTGACTATGATGAAGCATTTGGAGCATTCGCATTTGGAGTTTAGCTCGTACTTACGTAGCTTGCAACCATAATCTGTGCTGAAACACTGCACGCAAGGACTCTCTATGATTGAGGTATAATGTTCTTCCTCAATGTCTAGAAAAGTCCCCAAGAATTTTTAAATATCTATGATGGTATTATAGTCTCTTAAAAAGAATCCACTAGAAAGAGCAATACTTTCTTTTTGATGTTGGGTATCCGTTTTCTTTATGGTTCAAAGCGAATATTAATTTATCGCTTTACATTTGTTAGATACTACAATATTCAGATGGACCCTCTTATTTTAATGAAGAGCAGTCCTTTCAATATTTTTATTACGAGCACATTAACCGAAGCAGAAAATGTCCACACATGATTCAAGGGGCACTTATTCAGATGAGATGGATTTTATTCAGGGACTTGTCAGTCCGCAGAGTCCAGAAGGTAACTTAGATGATAGAAAACCAAAGAAAACATGTTATTTCTAGCCTCTGCGTCTGCATTATTGATTATGCTGAAGCATTTTAGCACTCGCATTTGGAGTTCAGCTCGCATTTACGTAGCTTGCAACCATAATCTGTGTTGAAACACTGCGCGCGAGGACTCTCTATAATTGAGGTATATTGTTCTTCCTCAATTTCTAGAAAAGTCCCAAAGAGTTTTTTAAATACATGTGATGGGATTTTAGTGTCTGAAAAGGCTTCAATGAGGCGCCTTATAGATGAAAGAATGCATTACAAGGAGGAATACTTTCTTTTTGATGTGGGGTGTCCCTTTTCTTTATAGTTCAATGCGAATATTAATTTATCGCTTTGCATTTGTTAGATACTACAATATTCAGATTGACCCTCTTATAATAATGAAGAGCAGTCCTTTCAATATTTTTATTACGGACACATTAATAGAAGCAGGAAATGTCCACAAATGATTCAAGATGTAAGTATTCTGTACATATGGCTTTTATTCAGGGACTTGTCAGTCCGCAGAGTCCAGAAGCTTACTTTGATGATAGAAAACTAAAGAAAACATGTTATTTCTAGCCTCTGCGTCTGCATTATTGAAGATGCTAAAGCATTTGGATCACTCACATTTGGAGTTCAGCTCGCATTTACGTAGCTTGCAGCCATAATCTGTGTTGAAACACTGCACGCAAGGACTCTCTATGATTGAGGTATAATGTTCTTCCCCAATGTCTAGAAAAGTCCCCAAGAATTTTTAAATATCTGTGATGGTATTATAGACTCTCAAAAAGAATCCACTACAAAGAGCAATACTTTCTTTTTGATGTTGGGTATCCGTTTTTTTTATGGTTCAAAGCGAATATTAATTTATCGCTTTACATTTGTTAGATACTACGATATTCAGATGGACCCTCTTATTTTAATGAAGAGCAGTCCTTTCAATATTTTTATTACGAGCACATTAACCGAAGCAGAAAATGTCCACACATGATTCAAGGTGCACTTATTCAGGTGAGATGGATTTTATTCAGTCCGCAGTGTCCAGAAGGTAACTTAGATGATAGACAACTAAAGATAACATGTTGTTTCTAGCCTCTGTGCGTCTGGATTATTGACTATGATGAAGCATTTGGAGCACTCGCATTTGGAGTTTAGCTCGTACTTACGTAGCTTGCAACCATAATCTGTGCTGAAACACTGCACGCAAGGACTCTCTATGATTGAGGTATAATGTTCTTCCTCAATGTCTAGAAAAGTCCCCAAGAATTTTTAAATATCTATGATGGTATTATAGTCTCTTAAAAAGAATCCACTACAAAGAGCAATACTTTCTTTTTGATGTTGGGTATCCGTTTTCTTTATGGTTCAAAGCGAATATTAATTTATCGCTTTACATTTGTTAGATACTACAATATTCAGATGGACCCTCTTATTTTAATGAAGAGCAGTCCTTTCAATATTTTTATTACGAGCACATTAACCGAAGCAGAAAATGTCCACACATGATTCAAGGGGCACTTATTCAGATGAGATGGATTTTATTCAGGGACTTGTCAGTCCGCAGAGTCCAGAAGGTAACTTAGATGATAGAAAACCAAAGAAAACATGTTATTTCTAGCCTCTGCGTCTGCATTATTGATTATGCTGAAGCATTTTAGCACTCGCATTTGGAGTTCAGCTCGCATTTACGTAGCTTGCAACCATAATCTGTGTTGAAACACTGCGCGCGAGGACTCTCTATAATTGAGGTATATTGTTCTTCCTCAATTTCTAGAAAAGTCCCAAAGAGTTTTTTAAATACATGTGATGGGATTATAGTGTCTGAAAAGGCTTCAATGAGGCGCCTTATAGATGAAAGAATGCATTACAAAGAGGAATACTTTCTTTTTGATGTGGGGTGTCCGTTTTCTTTATGGTTCAATGCGAATATTAATTTATTGCTTTGCATTTGTTAGATACTACAATATTCAGATGGACCCTCTTATTTTAATGAAGAGCAGTCCTTTCAATATTTTTTATTACGGACACATTAACAGAAGCAGGAAATGTCCACAAACGATTCAAGGTGTAATTATTCTGTACATATCACTTTTATTCAGGGACTTGTCAGTCAGCAGAGTCCAGAAGCTTACTTTGATGATAGAAAACTAAAGAAAACATGTTATTTCTAGCCTCTTTGCGACTGCATTATTGATTATGCTGAAGCATTTGGAACTCTCGCATTTGGAGTTTAGATAGCACTTACGTCCCTTGCAACCATACTCTGTGCTGAAACAGTGTGCGCGAGAACTCTCTATAATTGAGGTATATTGTTCTTCATCAATTTCTCGAAAAGTGCCCAAAAGTTCCAGTAGTTTTTAAAATACATATGATAGTATTATAGTCTCTCAAAAGGCTTCAATGAGTCGCTTTATAGAAGAAAACTTGAAGTTGGTATCCACTTCAAAGAGGAATGCTTTCCCTTTGATGTGGCCTGTCCTATTTCTTTCTAGGATCGAATGGAACATCTTCGTTCTTTCGATGAGCTTTTACTTGATACTGCAATATAAGGAATTATTCTTGTAATTTAATGAAAAGCATTCCTTTGAATTTTTCTTTTGAACTTTTTACACCAGAAGCAGGTGTCTTCCTAAAATATTTCTGTGTGTATTTATTTAGGTCCCTTTTTATCGTCTCTTCAGTACGCAATTTCTAAGGTGCTGGCTCCCTGAAACATTAATGTAGGTAACATGCATAGTTTTTTTTTTTAGTTTTTAGTTTTTCTTATTGTGGTTTCTCATATTTCATCAATACAGTTGTTCTTGCTTTTAAGTTTTTATTTTCAGGCATTTTTTGACAAAATTTGTGGAGAATTCACACTTTGAAATTCTTTCTAAAGACACTGACTGCTTGTTGAAAATGCAGCGCCGGAGGATTATTTTTAGGGAAATATATATGTATTACCTTCTATAAGAATTAAAACTTTCGCTGAGAATTTTGATTACGTTCTGAGCGTTTTTGCACACTTCTTATGTTTTGTTTTAAATCTTTATGGCAGTAAAGAACAACAACAACAAGGAACTGAGAGTAAATTTCTTTTAACTGTTTGCGTTCACTAATCTTCTTCGTTTTGTTCATTTTTTTTTTTTTTTTGCCACTTTAATTTTGTTTTAAATTTATTCATAAAAGGGACTTATAGAAGTATTTTTTATGGTCCTACATATTTCTTTTAATTCCTTTTGAGTACGTGTAGTAGCTAAGACGATCGCAGCCGTATATACATCATTCCCTTCGGATAACAAGAAAGCCAGATCACTTATCTTAGAGCAGTGGCGACTGTGTCTAAGGCACTTCATTTTAAATCTTAGAAATTTCCTGAAACAGTTTTCTGGGGATAACAAATATCTCAGAAACGCCTCCATTTTTTCCCCTCCACTTTCAATACTGTATAGACAATTATAGAAGCTGCCTTTTTTATATTGAGCTTGGTTTTCATCACTTTTTCACACGTTACCGGACTGAATCGATTAGACAGTAATTGCAATTTTTAATCTTCATTTAAGTCCTATTTGTATACAGAGCATATAAAATTGAGCTCATTCATCACTTTTATTTATTCAGTTTTATCTATCTGTTTTTATTATTATTATTATTATTGTTGCAATTTTCCAAAATAGTAGTTTATTTACTTTTAAAATCCTCAAAAATTATTAAATTAATTTATTTTTTTAAAATGTGTAAATTTTATTTTTAAATTTAAACTATTTTTAAACTTTTACATTTTAAAAAAATATATTGTATTAATTTATTTTTAAAACAGAAAAAAAATTAATTCTATTTTTAATATCTGATTATGCTTAAATAAGCAATCTAAAATAAAAAAAATGACATTAAATAAATGCTCATAAATTATTTATTAGAATTATGAAATCAATACCCATTCATTCTGCTATCGCATCAATATTAAGGCTACAATGTGACGTGGCTAAATTTATTTTTTGCATTCGCAAGATTATTTTCATGCGGTTGCAAAAATAATTTTTTCAAAAATTTTAGAAAAGAATTACGTCTTATATTTCCACACTGGAACAAATTTACTTTAGAACATGTGAATATGCATGTTTTGTTTCGAGGAAAAAAATGCTTTTTATTATTAGTTCTTATTAGATTACGTACACATTTTATTTTTTATTTATTTAATTTTTTTAAATACTGAAATGAGAATACTTTGTTAAAATAAAACTATTTATGTTACTTTATTTGGTGACATTTCCTTTTCTTGTAAGTTTTCTATAAAAAATACTCTAAACTGCTTTATGATAATTTCTAACCTCTGTTTCTAACTATTTAAAAAAGTATGACAATTACTTTAATAATACAATATTTCAGCCATATTTATTGATAATTCAAAACCAAGCTCATTAAATTTTCTATTTTATAAAAGTCATAATAGAATTCTTTTCAGTAATATCTCAGTGACCTTTAATTGAAATATATTTAAAGTAAGTCAATAAAAATCGTTACATTAAAAACAACGCGGAAATAGTGGCGTAAAAAAAGAAAAAATATTTCATGAAATTACTTTTGCACAAGTTTAGAGAGCTTGATTTTTCTCAGGCTCGTAAAAAAGAGCCGATGCGTTTATTATTAATTTCGAATTACTTCCTGATGACCCGATGCTTTATACATCGGCATGTTTGTTGCCGGTTTATCGATTCATTTTAATAAATTTTGAGGATATTCAAGCGTCCCCACGAGAAGGTAATTTAAGATGGAAAATATTTAAATTATTCGAAAGAAGGCCAAAAATTAGAAAATATTTTAATCAAAATATATTTCTTCTTCTTAGAAGACAGTAATACCATTCTTTTAAAACAATTTTTATTATCTTGTTGGAGTCTCAGAAATTTTATCAACGTATAAAAAATTTACGGATCTATTTAATACTTAGTAAACATTAATGAAATGAACAAAAGTGTCACCTTTATTCAAATGAATGAATAAATATTAATATTTTATGAAATAATTTAAAAGTTTAAATACTTTCCAATATTTTTTGTACTGATTTTGAAAAGTACACATTTTAAATTTGCAATATCATAAAAAAAATTTCGTAACTAACGATAATACTGACTTGATACGAACTTCATTGCAGAAAAAGCGAATGAGATTTATATCATATTATATTTTTTTGCAGAATAAAAATAAGAACTTATTTAGGCATGAAATAATACAATATTGATTTCTTGTAGTGATTTTGAACAGTACACATTGCAATACTGTAAATAAACATTTAAAAACTGATGATAATAATGACTTGATATAAGTTTCATTGCAGAAATAACAAATCATATTAAAATATATTATAATTAATTGCAGAGTAGAACATAAGCATTTGTTTACGCATGAAATAATGCAGCACAATTTGTACTGTTTATGAAAAATGTACACATTTTAAATTTGCAATACTGTAAATATACATTTGAAAAACAGCCATGAGAATGACTTGACATAAGTTCATTGCAGAAATAATTATTCAAATTTAAATATATCATAATTAATTGTAGAATTAAGTGTTTGCTTTTATTTAGGCGATAAACAACACAAAACAATTTGCATGATTTTTAAGTCATACAAAAAATTACTAAAAATAAAAAATTAATGGTTTACTTTTCTAAAAATCAATAGTTAAAAAAATTTCTCATTACAGATACTAAAATTAATACATTTTGAAAATTATAAGAGCAACCTGAAGACAACTGTTTCTTCAAAGAGCGTTTAGTTTTTATTGATACGATAAACTAAATTGAAACTGCAATTTATATTTTATAATCTTATTATCAATGGCAAGTTGTCAGAAAAAAAGTCTAAAAAGTTTACAACTTCCTGTTTGTAAGAAAATATATTTTTACACTTTGAAAACTAAAGAATGCTTCCGCAATTAAAATCTAAATTTAAATTAACTCTGTTGTACGCAGCGCTAAATTTGTTCTTACAAGAAAAATCTTCTTCCTAAAGGCTTAGTTCAAATCTGAAATGTCGTAAATAATTGAATTATTAGGCTTTTATAAGCCAGTAAATGCACCTGCTTTTCTGATCTGATATTATTTCATAATAAGTTGCATTTTGCTTTCATCATTATTGCCATTATGAAGTGTTTTAAATATTTTTAGTGACTTCATAAAAAAAGATTCCTGTAAAATGAATCGGAAATTGCGAAAATGTTTAAAGGGATATGAGAGAAAAATCGAAGAACCTAAATATTGTATTCGTCTGGTGATTTGCTATACTAAAAATAGAGATATAAGTTTACTGCAAAACTAACATGAACACATAACGTACATACAACGACACAAATAGTTGAAAATCGCATTTTTTAAAATATTATTAACAAAGCAATACAAAATTTGAATAATTGAGAAGGCTATTTATTCGAATTTTCTTTATCAGTGCACAAACGAACCGCCTGTGTTTTCGTGGGTTTTCTAAAATTTGCAGCTAATTATTTCTTCAAACTAGAGGACTTAAATCTTCTTTTCTATAAAGCGAAGTATATAACAAGAAATGAAGATATTTGAATGGTACTAAATTCAAATTGGATTTTGAAAAGAGGGAAATAATTTTTACTGATATAAACTCATCTTGAGTTTTTTAAGATTACAGCTATGAAAGAACCTAAACTGTATTCTGTTTGATAATGATGACTTGGCATAAAAATATACTGTCTAAACAAACGAAATTTTATGAATTATTCCACGCTTTGTATAAAATGAAGATACTATCTTTATTTATCTTTATGCCATTAAACTTCGATAATAAATAAATAAAAAGTGTTTCTTTAATCTATTTAAAATTACTATAGCGTCCCGCTTCCATGAATATAACAGTAAAATAAAAATTTATTCTGTCTCGTTTCATGAAATATTAGACCATTTAAAAAGAAATATTTAATGTGAAATAGTTTTTGCCAAACTTAAAACTCGAATTATTTTAACAATGGAAATTTAGTATTTATTCCCAAAAAGAGAATTTTTCTATCAATTAAAATTCTACTTTCTAATTATTTAACTTCAGTGACTTAGTAAAATGCAGCTGTATATATATATATATATCTTCATATATCTTCGAGATTATTTAGCGACCTCGTTAATTCTGAATCTTTAGCCTCTAAATGACCCAGCACCTCTCTTCGAAATTACACTTGAAACAAGCTGTAGAACGGTAGCTAATTTCTAAGTTCAACGTTTACTGTGCCTGTATAAAACGATTCTTCCTTAAAAATCAATCCTCAACCGTGTGGTCTGGAAGCCACCACGTTCCTAGGATTCATTGGAAGGCAAGGCATTATTAACAAGATTGGTTAACAGTCGCAGCTTTTCACAAAAGCATTATTGGATGCAAGGGTACTAGATAGGGCCCTATGTTCACCAGAGCCAGCCTTTATGTCATTGAAATGCTTATTTTTTTTTTATTTTTTTTTTTGTGCAGAATTCTACTTCGTGATGCAGTCACATGAAGAACAAGCATTGTATTTAAAAGCCTTTATAAAACAAGCATTGTATTACGTCCGTGAGTGTATTGTGTTAATAAACAAAAGTCACCTATGTTAAATCTGAACAGTAGGTGTGCTCTAGAATACTGTGAGAAATAGAAACTAGAAAAAAAGATAACTGTATCAAAACTGAGTTTCATTGACAACAACAGCATCTTTTATTTCTCACATAAAGACTCCCTTTAACTTGAATATTTTGAGTGTTTTTTAAAAAAGCAAATAACAACAAAAAATTTCGATACTTTAAAAGTATTTGCATAAAAATGTTTTAAATTTGTCATATGTCCATGTCCATGTCCATAAAAGGATGACAATTTTAGAAACAGTATTTAAATACTTTATATCATTTGATATAATGAATTCTATAGCTATGATGGCATCTTCTTTGTTTATAAAATGTTTTATTAAAAAAAATATTTGAGGTAAACTTTAGGTTGCCGATTTTGCCTTTACAGTTTCAAGAGAACATCAAACAAAAAGATATTTGTTACTTATAATGAATTTACATATTTTAACAACTTACTAATTGTAAATATTTATTTTCAGAATTCCAACATTAGACCAACTGTCATGTCTATAAAAAGTGATGTTTTATCAAGTTGATGCATTTCATTATTGATACTGCAGATGCTTGTCTTTATTTCCGGATTTCTATTCGCACAATGGCATTCATGTTTATTGATAAGAGAGATTTTTATTCCTATACTGGACACTTCATGAATGAGAGAAATATAAAGTTTTGTTACCCACAGGATTGTATTTTTTAATTTATAAGCATATTCTAGATTACCATGTATCATAAACATATCATTTTTTTAAAAAAAATAAAACCTAGTATTATCTTATGCATTTCTATGACAAAATGAATAAGAAATCCAACTGCAGCTTTTCCTAAATTTAAACAGCAAATGGTTTATTGAAAAAATTCATTTTTAGACATGAATATTTCATTTCTTTGTATTAATTATTAATTTTTTAATTATTAAATTCGCTTCCTTTTTGAAACGGCACGAAATATTCTTTCCATTCATTTATGATAAAGACAGTCACACACATTTCATAACTTCAGCATCCATTTGTAAAAGAATACAGTAATTTTTTTAACAGTGAATTCCATATTTGAAGCATCATTTTTAATTTTATAGGTAATGTGAAATAGGTTTTAATTATGAAATGTGTCATTTACTTTGTATGTAAGTATTTAAACTATTAGGGGAGGATGTTTTACAGAATACGTAGGTGGCAGATATTTGTGCGAAAAAAACCGGTCTCGATTTCAAATATAAATTAATAAGACTATAAGTGATAAATAAAATTTATAAAAAAATTGAAACAATTGTGGGAATATGCTTTATCCAGTATATGCTTTAAAAATATTATAAAGCTATAATTATATAAAAGTATAAATAATTTTACATAAATTCCACTTCTTAAAAAAAGAAACATTCATTACTTATTAATAGAGTAAATTTTTTCTAACTATACCCATGCGGCTGGGTTTAATTTCTACCTGTATGAAACATTAAATTACGATATATTACAGATAAAACATTCAGGAATCCTTCAGCGATTTCTAAAAATTAAAAATATATATAATTTCATTTCCATTGTATGAGCTACCGGCAAAGTTGCTCAAAGATAACGTAGTTTAAGCAATTTTTTTAAAAAGATCTTGAAATACATATTTGTTTTAAGATTAATATTTTGTTTTTGTTTTTTATATTATTTCCCTCTCTGAACTACAAAATCCCATATAAGCGAAAGTATCTGATGTAAGCTACAAGAATTGCTGATATATATTTTTAAAAATATCTATTAATAATTAATATGAGACAAGGTAATATCAGGGAAAAAAATTCTTATCTAAGAACTAGAAAATATTATATTTGCTTGCAAAAACCGTATTTTTTCGAAGATGACTTTATGAATCTTAAACAATAAATACATTCTATGTCTTTAATTATTTCATTTTCAAATATTAATTATAATAGGAATATTTACAAAAATGTCTAATAAGCACATAATTTTTAAGGCTTTCTTGATTTTCTAACTTGACATGAATATGGTCCGATTCTTGAAATTATATTAGATTTATGTCTAGTTTATGCGATTTCGAAGAATTGCCCTAACCCTTTAAGGAACACTGATTTCTTCTGCCACATTTTCAGACGAAATGTCTTTTACCCCTTAACTGTTTTACTTTCTTTATTATCTAATAAGGTGACACCTTCTGTTTTGGGAATATTTTGTTATTTTGATTCAAATTCCATTGGATACTTGACTTATCTATGAATTCGTAGCAACTTTAATGTTGAATTACAATCTTTATGGATGGTTTATGTTTTACTTAAATTCAATAAATCTGTGCACGCATGGCACTCGTGCAAAACAATTAAGCGGTTAAAAGGCGTTTTACTATAAAATAATAATAATAAATTATCTTTATTATTGTGTCAAAATTAATATTTTATATTCGACCTCATTGTTATGAACTGGGCTTGTTTGTAACGTGATTCACTAATTATTCTTCTCTTTGAATAATTTTTTTTGTTACAAAATAAAGCAGTTCCCTGCAATTAAAAGTGAAATTTCAACAACCAGGCAACAACTTTTGAGCTCAAGCCTTTGAGAGAAAATATAAAACATTGAATAAACGGAAAGCATAAAAACAAGTCATGACAATGTTGTCCTTGGATTTTTCTTCCCTCACTCAATAATAATCTATGCATATTCTTTAATATCAACTTCTCAGTCAGATTCAAAGCGAAAAATTTCATCTCAATAAATGATCCTTGCAAAAACTGAAATCTTTACTGAATATTTTCAATGTTATTCCGTAGTCTAAAAAAACCACTGCACCTGCTTTTTTCTCTACAGGGTGGGACATACGTAGTTGTTAATATATGCTTTTTCTGGGACAATGTGAAATTCGTATTAATTTTTTATCAGTATTACCTTAATAAACAATTTTTATCTGACAGATAGATTTAAAATTCTGCATTAATTATCAGTTTAATGGTTGGAAATCTGATTAAAGTTTAGGAGAAATTATTATTCATTTTTCATATTTAGTGGAATTAACATTATTATCAAATGATTGATATCAGGAATGTTCCAATTATTGAATGTAAATCAAAACTAAGTTAAGGAAAATGTAAGGGTTGGCTTAAATTTTTAAGCGGTACTGATATTTCATGACACTTGTCATTATTATTAAAAGAAATAAGCAAAAAAAAGTGTATAAAAATTCAAAAATATATTTCAATTTCAGTAGGTTTTATTTCCGTAAAGAAACACCTTTAAGCAGCACTCTTTATTTAGTAGCGTGATCTAAGTTTTAATTTATTTGAAAAATATGTCGGTAAGTACAAATTTCATTATGATACGCGAATTCTTATAGGTTTATATGGTATTACGTATTAGTAAATATATTTTATTTTTGAATGAATTAAAAGGTCATCCAACAAAAACTGTGCAAAACGCTTTTCATTGCAAGGTCTGAATTCCTCTTACTAATATTTTTCCATCAAGTATCAGCTATTCATCCAAGAGAAGAAATTAATTTTGATAATCAGTCGATGGGTTCTAAATTTTACCATTTTTTAAATTTTTTTCATACAATGTAATACTCTTCAAATACACGACATTCTCGAAATTGCGCTGAGTGACTTTGGAAATAAAGTAAAGATAGTCTTTTTTTTTTTTTTTTTTTTTTTTTTCAAAATAAAATTTTCAGCTTCTATTGTGTTGAGAATTCAATTTTATTTATAAAATGTTTTGTCAAGTAATTTGTGGGATTGTGGCATTCTTTTGTATATGAAGCATTTTAAAGTTGTTTTTAATTGCGTTTATATGGTATTGCATTCGGTGAGGTATTGTATATCTCATTACTACATTCCGTTAATGAATTGTCACTCAAGTCGACAGGTAACGCAGTGTTCATTAATTTTGTTGTTCTACGAGTGCTTTCATGACTTTGTAAATAGTAATAAATATTTCTTATTCATTAATGTATGAGTGGCATATTTTTAGGGAATGAATTATCTATGAATCTCTATAGCTTGTTGATTGCTACGCGATTTTATATTTTATTGTTTTGTGCTTTGGGGGGGGAGGGATTGTACCATTCTTTGAAATGCTAAATGGCTATATTCTCTGAATTTATGTTTCATCTCTTTTCGATTATTATACACATTCAGCCATAGCGGTTCACACTAGTTCCTGTAAAGGATGCGCAGGAGAAGCTCAACTGAATCCTTTCACTAAGAGTTGGCAGTTGCCTTGTAATAACATCATCACCTTGCAGTACTGAGATAAATATGATATTTAAGAATTGATAATCAACAATATCATTATGGACATTACCAAACCAATATTGTCACCCTCCTTCTCCGTTAATACACCACCAGTGAACAGATGATGATATAACAATATTTTCGAATTGAGCGAATTCATTTGCCTTGCAGACCTGGAAGCAATCCAGACGATAAATAATTTTCTTAACATTTGTTTGAATACATGCGATCAGACTGAAAGATACAATGATGTCGACTTATCTAAATAAAATTGATTTTCACGTTTATCAATAAATTACTTGTTAATATGGTGAAAGACGAGTTGAAATATCCATTAAGTTTGAATTAGAACAAATGAGTTCACATTTGTCCTAGATGAGCATTGCAGATGAAAAATGAATGTTTTGGATAAAAAAACATTGTTTAAAGTTTTATAATTTAGTAAATTCTTTCAAATAAGTTTGGTTACATTTAAATATGACATTGAAACAATCTTTGAATGAAACAAAAAATAATAAATTCGAAAATATAGGAAATTTAAAGACAAGATTATATTGAAGTAAAATGATATTGAAATTTCAATTTTTTAAAATCTTTGACTGTCTTAATGTACTTAAAATTTCTGCTTCACATTTTATTAATCACTGTATGTCAGATTTTTAGTATTAAAATATTTCACCAAATAAACCGAAATGGGGAATGGAACCTTTCGGCATGAAATGTATTTCTATGTAAAGAAGCTTTTCTCAAACACTAAAGCAAGCAATGCATAGAGGTAATTCAGTAAATCAGAAGGAAGCTTCTAAAATTTGTCTTCCTCAATTAACCATGTTTAAAATCTTTTAGAATTGTGATGGTAAATGTAAATATTTTTAAAAAGTCTTAAAAAACATTTTATTAGACATAATTATTAATTCTTTTTACACAAAAATCGACATTTTTACAGGAAAACTTTTTTTATATTTAATGATTCTAAGTTGTATAAAACGACAATTAAATATTTTAACTAAATATTGTGAGGTCATTAAAAACATCTCTTTTTTTATATTTTATTTAACATATATAAATTCTACAACTCTCGGAATACCTGTTTGATTTTATTTACACCAGATAAATCCTGTAGCTGCATAAAGCAAGAATAAAGATGGGAGAAGAAACTTCCTTGAAAAATTCGTCTAAAGAGGGATCATTTTTAATAAATTTAATAGTTTTAGCGCTCATTTTAACTAATTATCGCCTTCTGGATTTTTCTTTTTTCATATCAATTTGTAGCCAAAATAGACGAAATTTGTGTTATATTGCAATTAATATATCAAAAAAACATTCATTTGCAAATTTATAATTTCGCAAAAAGAAGCACTGAGCATTGTTTAGAATCACGTATTCCGTTTGCTGGATTTATCCAGTAAATTAATTAATGTGTTTAAAAAGTTAATTTTTTAAAGAAATTTTTATGTATAAAGTTGTCAAAATTCCCTTATTTATACTACTGTACCAATTTAAATTTAACCCTTTTCTTACTTAAATAAAAATAGCCCATTAAAAATTCATTCTTAGATTCAAAATTATTATCGTTCCTGACGAATTTTGTTTACCGTATTATTACTTATTTCACAATATAATAACGTGTTTATATATTATTCCTTTGAATATAACTAATATAATAAATTATGAATGCCTTAATCGGAGGTTTATGTTGATTTTAGATGAACTAAAATCTTGTTTTGACTCTTACCTGCAGCTAAATAAGGTGCATTCCTTCCAGAAAATAAATTGAACTTTAAAATGCATTATCTCTTTAAATATGATTGAAAACTCATGCTTGTAATTTACAAATTTTATTCGAGGCACTCATTTTTATATATGAGAGATATCAGTGCTTCATTATTACAATCAAGATTGAATTTATATTGAATGTTACATTGCAATGTGGTGCAACAACGAATTTTCACCTGTTTCCATCTGATCGGACAAACATGCGAGAACAGAAACCGTTGCCCGACCGACACAGTGGAATCAATGAATCCATTCCCCAGAACTGTTCCGCCCACCGGATCCTTTGACAGAGTCCCAGGAAACGAGAACTACCGCAGCGAAAAAGCTTGGCAGCGGTAAAAAGGGAGTGCTCGTTCTCAGAACTCTATATGTACAGCTCAGTTGCTGCTTTAAAATATCGCTGTTGCATTTTATAAAGTTTAAGAGGTAACCTGTTATTTAGAAATAAGACATTTTCACAATAAAATAGGAAGTGGCAACGCAAAAGGTGATAGGTGCGAGCGGTCAGTCAATTCATTAACAGGAGAGAGTGAACAAGACAAAATTCCAGACAGATTAAATGGAATACAAATTTGTGAATATATAACAATAAATCGTATGGATAGCAACGTCACTAGAAGGTGTTGTTTCGGATGGCATTACAATTGAATCATTTCTTCTTTAATGTTTCTACCCCTTTTGCTTATCCTTCCTCCAAAACTTGCCATCGTAACCATCAAGCAGCATAAAATTTTTAATGATATTATTGATACTACTATGTTGTTGTGCTATGGGAATTTATATTTTATACGCCTAAATTGTACATTTTATCTGTTGTATCCATTTCTGTTACTTAATTCATTTAGATTCTTTACTTTCGCGGTCGCCCTTTGCTGCCACAATTCCACATTTTTTTGTGAAAATGTCTTGTTCCTCTAAGCCTGACTATGCCTATTTCAAATTTTCTCTCTGCATTTTAATGAACTGGACAAAGGATTTAAAAGGATCCATTGTAATGCATCAAAAAGATAACGATTCTATCATTATTTTCGGTGAAAAGTGTTTTTCACCACTAAATACTTTGATCAATTATCGGGACATCACTTTTCTTACTTTTCTTTATCATGCTAACTCTACCCACTGCGCGTCCAAGTATGTTAGCATATTTCATAACTTTACTGTAAAACATATCATTCAAATCATTCATAGATATTATTAATCTATAGAAAAGAGCCTCTCAAATGATGCATGGATTCTTAATTGAATCTATGTTGGAATTTTTCAAACCAAAAGGTCTCACGCAATTAAATAGCAGAAAAAAACAACATAATTAAGAAACTAATAATCTATTTTGCTATATATTTTTTAATAAAGACCTTCATTTCAGTTTTCTCTGAAGTGTGATACAAATTTTGACCTGGGAAGTGTTTTCTTTCTTTTCGATTACGTGATTAGAAATTTGAACCAAAACCAACCTATTAGGATTAAATTCAAGTTATAATTTACAAATCAACAGGTTTTATATTCTAGTTGTGAGATTAATTTTGATTTATTAAGTCTCAAACTTCGAAATATTTTTAATAGCTATTTAGATGCACGATTGCAAATCGCTTTACATATACTTAGAGAAGAAACTATTGTTTTTTATCTATGCATTTCTGTAAAGAAGAAGCTATCATTGTACTATTAGTCAATGCTATTAAATAAATTTATACGAATCAATCTATAACAGGAAAAGGAATTTCATTATGAGATGTTTATGTTGGTCATTGCAAAATTCTTTAAACATTCTCCAAATAGCCCTATTATTGTGAAAGTGTTTCATCGGGCAGCAAAATAAGCTAATCTATAAAACGTTACTACACTAAAATATCCTTAAAACTTAATTCATGTTTTAAATCAGGTTGCCAAAGCTACCATGAGTGAAAATATGAATCCTAAACTTTAAAGGGAGAATCGAATAATAATTGAGTCACTGAAAACAACTCATGGTTAATAATTTTTTTTCATTCACTTTGAATAGTTCATAACATGATCGAATTAAAATGCGCATTTTCTTCTAAGAATGTTTCGTGTAAAATTCTGAAAACTTTTGTATTTTATAGTACGGAAGAAACATAATTTAAATAATATGAAATGTTATTCCTCAATCGAATGAAATCAGATTTCTTCTAAAGAAAGTATTCCATCAAAACGCATGTTCAAAAAACTAGATGACATGACTTTTTATCGACAATCGAAATTCCTCACAGAAACTTTAGCAACCAGTACAGAATATGCAATCATCGTATAAATCTAAATTAACAATAACGGAAATTTGAATAAAATGGCATATCAAATATTGAAACATGAGCAAAAATCAAACATACCAATATATAGCTTCTTTAAAATCATTGATTACAACTCAAAATAAAAAACGCAGCCATTTCACCGCTCATTTCAAACAAGAATGGCCAACTAAATCAAAACAAACAGAGAGAATGTCCGTGCGCATGCGTGATGTCGAAATCTTGAAACAGCAATTCTGTTCTAGGGGCTTTTTTAAAATGTATTTCTTGAAAACCCAGTTAACAAGAAGAAAAGGTAGGACATCCTCACTTGCAGTTTAATGCGGACGTCTTTCCCTTTCGAGATTTTTCTGTTTAAAAACATTTTTCGTGTTGATAAATGATAATTATCTTTTTAAAACTGCCATAATTTGCCAAAATATTTTATCTAACTCTACTTAAATATTTATTTCACCCCCGAAGTAGGTGAAAATATTATTTGAAGTATTTATTGCTTTTTCAATCCATACAAGAACATGAAGGTGATTTCAGAGAGGTGTGTCAGAGAGAAGAGTACTTTTCAAATCATTTATTACTTTGGCTTTTTATTGCAGACAAAATTGTCAGACCTTTTGCAATTAGATGCCCTACTCAAACTCGTCATTCTGAGCAAAGTAAGGTATCCTGAATGACACCAATTATTTGAATGAAATATTTATGTGTATTTTTTTTTTAAATTTTTATTTACTTTAAGGCGAAAATATTATAATAGATTACAAAATACATCTCGGAATTCAAACATTTGACACCCGATGTTTCACACCTTCTCGAATCTTATAAACACGAATTTGAAATCAGAATTTCTGTGTGTCATTGTGATATCAACAATGAGCGCCAAGAAAAAGGTTCGACTATCCACCTTTTCAAAAGATTTACTCGCATTTATCAAATTTTGTATGGAATGCATTGATGGGAAATGCGTGCTCGTATGTCGATGTCAAACCAATTTTGGTATTTTAAAGTCAAAACTGTCTGCCAAAAAGTGTGTGAATGGGCAGGTAGAAAATATATACTTGTTAACTCTCGATATCAACAGAGTTATCAGGAGAGGGGAGGAGTAAAACATACCAAAAATGAATTTAAAAATTAATTTTATAAACTTCTATTGAAATTACGGATCTTTTACGGATTTTTGCCAAATATGCTTAGAGAATTTGATACAATACCCTTTCAACCAGTAGAAAATGTCCTAAATAAAGAACATTCAAACAGCTGATTGTGTAAAATTTTGATGCATTAGAAAATGTGAATCAAATATGTATTATCTTTATCATGTACCTGAAAATTTAAGATAATTTAATTCATTTGGGAAAAAATACAAATATGAATAATAGTGAAAGAGATTATATTTATTATTTTTTTATTCACAGAATTTGATATATTGATTATTTTGAATGGAGTGTCATTACACTTCACCAAATAGTCAGAATTTTTTTGCGTGGTTTAAAACAAGGAAAAACACTTCATGCAAAATGATTTGTCATTGAATTATGAACATGGAGACATGAACATAAGTGAAAAACATGAACATGGAGATTGCGACACTTTATTTTTATTCAAACCGTAAAGAATTTCGAATAGCTAAACGATTTACTTTCTTTTTTCGATAAGTATTTTAGACTTTGCTCACACTTTATAGTCGATTTCACAAAATGATTTCTTTCTCCTGCATTAATGATTTTTTTATAATAAAATATAATAATACCTATGTTTCGGTGCTTTAGTTGCGCTTTTCTGTAATATCTCATTGATGCCTTACTTTATATCTGAAACCAATGAAACTATTTATTTATGTATTTTTTATTGACTCTCGAGCTTTTTGGTCCTGTATTGGCGTTATATTTAAGCATATTAGCTCCAGTTTTTAAAAGAGTAGCGAAAATTTTTTTAAAATTATCAAAATAGAAATAAATGATATTTTTCTGTTTTAAATAATGGAATAATGCCTTTAATAAAAAAAATAATACTTTTTAGTTATTTCCCTTCTTTTAAACATCTTGAAATTAGAAATCTTACAGATATTTGCAACAGATAATATATTAATAATATATATTAATTAATTCGTATAAATAATATATATTTTGTTAAATTTGTATAAAATGATACATTTGTACATAAAATAAGCGAAGCGAAATATAACAATAATTTAAGGATCCACTCTCGCGTGTTGAATATCTCTCAGTTTGAGTAACAGAAAACGATCTCAATATCGAGGTTTTTGCACATAGAAACACACCCATGTGCAGTTTATATCTTCTTTCTTAAACCCCATTTCCGCAAAGTGAATCCCCTGGGATTCGCACCTGCTAGCTTTCTAATTAGACATTCTCTTCTATACTACTACAGTTAAGAGAAAAACAAGCATCTTAATAGATAGTGGTCTGAATAACAGATATGGATCATGGCAGTGCACTTGTTAAAGCTATATGAACAAAAAAACTTGCACAGTATCCAGTTGTAAATAATAAAGAACTGAATATCATGCAATAAAATATAGCTTTTAAAAACGTCTTTGAAATATTTCACTTAATACCAATTAAAATATTTTTATGACATCTTCCTTCTTCAGAATCTTAAATAACTTCTTATTAAACACTGAGGAGAAAAGGATTTCCTTTCTTATTTTAACTTATTTATTCCTGTTTGAAATATTTTTTTTTCATTTCTCATAGCTCTAGAACTTAATCAATGAATAGTATCTATCCAATAAATTTCTTCAATTTTTCTTAGAAAAGAACTGTAGTTACATATGCTTTTTAAAAAAATTTCAGTCGGGTTTCATCGTGTTTTCATATGCTGAGAGAGAATACTTTACAATCAAGAATATATGTAAAGAAATCACTTTCCAGACTTAGAATTCAGATTTTAAATACTATTTCAGACTTTTATAATGCTTATTTTTGTAGTGGAGTGACATGGGTATTTAATATTATTTCTTCAGAAACTTAAGAATATTTTTAAAAGATCGTTCCATTAGGCGTTTTCTTACAAAGCTATTCAAGCAGAATAAATTCTAACATTTTATCCCAGTATTCCAGGTTAAAATTAATTTTCTTTGATGCAAATTTATGAGTAAACAATTCGGTTCCAGTCTTTAGAGAAACTAATTCTTCCTCTTTTCACAAACAGAAAGTTAGAAAGTAGAAACAGCAACAGGACTTTGTTTTGCCACAATAGCATGCACATGTATATAATAGGCTGAGATCTTATAAACAAATGTTTTGCCTTACATCCTTCAATCTCGATAATCTTTTGAACTATTTTGAAGAATCTTCTAAAAATGTTAAGAAAAACATTGCTGATTAGAAATGTTGACGTCATGAATGCGCGCGCACTCCAGTTCTGACTCGGTTTGTTTTGTTTTAGTTTGACGATGATCTGCCGTGTAACTCGTGGATATTACTGCTTTTTTCTACCAAATCAGAAATATCAATTCGGCGTTTTGTTTTGGTAAGTTATTATTGTTCTTTATACATTTTTTGAAAGATTTTGTAAATATTGATTTCTACTTATATAATATGTCAGGTATTTTAATCCTAGAAATTATTTGATGAAATGTAACAGGCTTCGAATGCCTTCATGATCTGTTTTATGAATATTGCATTCAATGTATTTTAAGAAATTAAATGGTAAACAACAAGGATGGTTATTATGAGGCATAAATATATAGCGCAATGTTTTCATTTTGAAGAATAATTTCATCTAACAAAAAAATAGTATTATACAACTAAAAAACGAATTTTCTTGCTCAGTATATATATATGTTTGCTTTAACGTATATGATAGCTTACATGCTGCTTCATTTATGAATTTTAATAGATCGATAAAATAATAAGAATATATGCCAGATATATTAAAAAAAATTTGATTCCCCCCAAAATTTTTTCGATTAGTTAATATTTTTTAGAACCATTAATCGAATTAATTGTATTCCATACAGATTTAAGGCAAATTATAAGGTCAATGAATAGCGTAATTTAACATTATTATAATGTACAAATTTGATGTTTTTCGGAAATTGAAATTATATCTCCTTAAGCGTTATGCTTTTTAATTATCTAATTTGATGACATAAACTTCGGGAATAAGCTGTTTCATCGATTCCATAGAATATCTGAAATGCTTGTGGATTATGTGCAGTTTAGCTTATGAATTTAAGAGGGCTTGAGGTTATTCGATGTCGCATGGCAAATAGGCCAGATAATTTAGGTTTTTCTGTTCCAAATCCGTGATTAAAAAACCATTTATAAACAGATAGTCAAATTAAATGAATGTCCTTTGTACAGGTCTTCGCTTCCATTATAGTTAAAATATCTAATTATTAATAAAATAAACTTATACTGGTACGGAAATCTTGAAATTTTTTTAATTAAATCTTTAAGAGGAGAAAGATAGAAAGATATTTGTCTTGGTGGCAGAAAAATTTTAAAAAGTTTCTTTTAAAGTCAACTGCAGCGAGAAGACGAAAGAAAAAAAAATACGGCCGATCGTCTGTGCTTAATGCTGGGTTTACATCTCGTGGAATCCATTCAAAATCTCGAATTCCTTATTTTTGCCCAACTATGAACTTAGATGAGATACAGTGTGTTGCCCTGAATATTAATAAATTCCTTATTAAAGAACCCTGAAGTAAAGAACCTGGTTTGAAGTACCAAAATATATACACTGAACAATTTAAAATTAATCAGGATTGCTAAAAATACAAGCTAAGATTTATGAATTTATATAGTGTGAGAATGATTAAGTCAATATTATACTCTTCCATTTTCTAATTTTCTAAAATTTCGTTAATGATGAAATCGCAGTTCTTGACATTCATTCTAGAGCTCAATCGTGAAAGCACTTTGAACTGGCAAATTCGCAAAGGATTCTTTTATGAGGATCTGATACTTATATAAGATCATAAAAAAATTTAAATATAAAATTGCTAATATAGAATACGAAAAAAATTTAAAAAATCTTATTTTTATTCTGGTTCTTATTTAATTTAGGATATAAAAGTCATAATAAAATAAAATTTAAAAGATTTATTCTTGGTTATAATTGTTGTCGCCTACATTTAGAACAGAAAACGTGTAAATGCGACTTTGAATTTCTGTAGGAGATTTGTGAAATTTTACATTTAACAATTCCGTTCACAAATTAAATTTGTATAAACACATCATTGCGAGTCACTTTAATACACCATAATAATGAGGCAAAGTAGAATGCCAAGAAAAGACCATAGTATATTCTAATGAATATTTATTTTATTCACTTAGTTACATTACGCAGATTAAAATACTTCTTTATTTAAAAAAATAATTTCAAATATGGATAGTTTGTCAGATTTTTTTTGGAGGGAAACAAACTGAATACCTGAAATTAAAATTTTATGACAAAGTCAAATTGTCATCTAGTTTTCTGAGGCTAAAAGTTTGAATATGGGATTAATGGAATTCGGAATTAGATTCTTGCTTGAAGTGCAGACTTAATGCAAGGCATTTAAATTAAGAGGAAATATTTAACTTAAAAACTCATTCAAAACATCAATTCCCCAGAATATTACTTTATGCCAAAATCATCTAGCCTACTGATTGAACATTGAAAATAAGCATCTTTTTCTTAGTATTTATGTTTTATTGACATTGTTTCTTTCTTATTCCCCTAAAATTATTTTTTTGAGCTCGAAAGTATTCAAATCATGGGTTTAACTTTAATTATACCGAAGTTTGGTTTATTAGAAAAATATTCACATTTCAAGTGACGATTATTTACCAAAAAGACTTAATATGAATCTTATTTAAAAATAATTTTCTCACTCTCCGAAAAAAAAATAAAAAAATATATCTTGATCCGAAAATGAGACACAATCATATAACAGATAATCTGACATCGCATGATCTGGAATATTTTTAAAAAATCAGAGAACGCATGATCGGAATATAATGATAAACGACTTGTACTTAATCATGAAAAATAAATGTAAATAAATATTTGTGAGGGATATATTTCTAAATATTTGATTTTCTTAGAAGCTGTAGATGAAGCAGAATGGAATCGAGGCCTAGGCTAAGTTCTACGAGCATTTAGAAACCTTTTACAAGAAGGAAATTGACAGATAATTACATTGTAGTTTGGATTATGGAAGGTGAAAGCAAGCCACAAAAAAATGAATTGTGGGCGCAGTAATTTAAGGAAGTGGGAATAAAGGAATAAACAAGGCAAAGTCTTGCGCTGTAAATTCAAAAATAAAAGTTGTAAAGAATGCGCATAAAATTCCTGATGTGAAACGTTAATTGCGCTTTACCAAAGTATGCTCATTAATTTATATTATAATAATTAATTCCATATCTATATTACATGCCTATATCTATCTATCTATAGATGATCTTAAATTGCAGTTCTGAATCTTGAGACTGAAAAAATTATCTTATATGCTATTTGTTATTATATTAATTTTTGAGAGTCAAAACCATTAATTTAATTCAAATATTTTTTCTGTTTAGTACAAATTATCTAAACTCCAGTTTATCTTTTCAAACGTGCCTCAATGAGTGATATACAGCATAAGATTTTCTAATAAATTTTAAGCAGGAAATTATCGAAGTGCATTATATGCAAAGTGCAAAGATATTTCATTGCATCGAATATTTCTTGTCAACCAATGGATTGTTTGTAACGGTTAAAAACAGTTTGTAGATTGTTTTTCTCTTTAATTATTTGTCACCGCTCAAACCATTTTTAAAACTTGTGTATACAATTATAAAAAAAAAATGTGCTGAATATTTTTAAAGCAAAATCGTCTATCAGTCAGCTTGATGGCATACATGCTTAAATCACCAGCTCCTTTCGGTCGAGTTCAATTGACGTACTTTGATTTCAAATTCAGAATGATGAATTATTATCTTATTCAGATTAATTATATAATTAAAATTCTAAAAGTAGTTTATCTAAACATTTATAATTCATATAATTACACAGATTAAAGTATCAAGAGTTAATACGAGTAGGAATGTTTGAAAATTTCTTCCAAAAAATAACAATGAAAATAATTTTTAAAGAAAAGTAGATTTTTTTTTTAATTCAAAATAATTTATAGTTAATTTTTCAAGCAAACTAAGGTAAATCTATAACTAAACCTACACTAAGCAAACTTTGGTAAATCTTAAGGAAATTTGTTACTATGAATATGTGTTACTTTAAAGAAAAAAATGGAGTATTCTTTCCTTAATAAGACATGTGCGTATGCTCATTTTTCTTTAAGTTTCTGCACTAGCAAAATCGTTTTATCCCGTATTGACGAAGAAAATATGACACTAAAAGTAGTTAAAACAACAAAAGTCTGGATTTCACTCGTGAAAATTCAAATTTTTTGTAAATCTATTAAATGAAAAAATCTTTCAAAATCATTTTAATTTAAAATGTTCCGCTGTAAGAACAAATTAGAATATATAAAAAAATGACATGCTCACTCAAAGCTAGCAGCAGATGTTTGTAGTTCAAAGCCAAGCAAATCATTAAACAAAATACTCATATACAGACAATCTCTGAATTAGAAATTGTTTACATTAATATATTCTATAAAACGGAAGTTTATTATCCTATTCATAATCGTTATCATATCATTAAATGAAATTTTGAAGTAGTATCCCCCCTGGGGTTAATAAAAATTTGCACAAAAGGATAACTCAAAGAAAAGGCTGTATTCTGTTTCAACACTTTCACTTAAGTATGATATCTGCTTTTAATATATAGTTTAAAATTAAATTTACAATGTCAGTAATAATTTTTAAGTTAAAATGCTATTTAAGTACCGGAATTTTTTTTAAAAAAATCAAGATTGATTTATAGTTTGATGGATATCTCATTAAAATCTTTTTCTATTCGGTTCTTGTTTCTGGTGTATATCTATAAGGTAATCTATATCTCTGTCTATATAGTCACATATCTATATCTATGCCGTAATTAGTTGCCCTTCACTCCTCCAGGAAAAAGGAAAGTAAGGAAATTGATTCTCCCCAAGTGTCTACTAACAGATGAAATTCATTTGAGACCCTAAACGTTATTTACAGAATCCAGTTATCGGATAACATAACAGTTCATTTCGATTTAAAAATACTTCAGTCTGTTAGAAAATGTTGCATCCAAATACGGATTTTAAAAACTCAGGTATCAGAGGGTAAATATCATTTGATTAGAGATATTAGTAACTCTTATGGCCGCACCAGTAGCTCTTATGGCCACACCATTCAAAAACTCGTTTTTATTGGTTACATTTTGAGATCTAAATATAATTTTGCTGAAAAAAATTAATGTGATGATAGTTTATTTTAGAATGAACCAAAACATGAAAAATCAATTTTTTTTTACCAATGCATCTGCAAATCTGAAGGCGCAAGTTCTCAAATTTAAGAATTCATGATTATGATTGTAAATTCATAAAGATCGTCTCTTAATGATTTTTTTATTGCATTACTCATAGATGGAAAATCGATTGATATTAATACGATATTTCCGTCTTTAAATTGGAGAGTAATACAGCAAACGAGCCATTGTAGCGAAATTTCATCAATATTTGAACTGGTTTAATTTTTTAAAAGAAATAGGAACATTATAGCTATCATCAATTTTTAATAATCAAACTTTTAATTTTAGGAATACATTTGACTTCAATTAAAACCGTACTTATTAACCCTAATATGTAGATGAAAATTGTCAATGATTGAAATATTTCTAAAACAGAAGTGAATTTGAATTCTCTTATTTTTTTAAATGCTCGTCATTGGACGCAATGCAACACTCACGTAAAACTAAATTTGAGTCAAAAGAGGTAGATGAGGAAG
This sequence comes from Argiope bruennichi, assembly GCF_947563725.1. Lineage (NCBI taxonomy): Eukaryota > Metazoa > Arthropoda > Arachnida > Araneae > Araneidae > Argiope > Argiope bruennichi. The sequence continues at coordinate 132,073,635 of NC_079154.1, read as the reverse complement.
ATAATTCAAAATTTAGGTATATAGAACTACACTTTTATTAACTTTTGGTTCATTATCTGCGCATATAATAAAGTTTTTGAAAATATAATATTCATGATAAAAAAAAATTATTTTAAAATACAGGTACCCCTTAAAATTTTAACCAAAAGTAATTCGTCTGCCAATGAATATTAATTATTCAGAAAATATCATTTTCTCTTCATTCAGAATTACTTCCTTAAAGTGTATACTGGATTATTTCAAGAACTGATGTCTTTATATTCACACATATTAACTCATTTTCTAATAGCTTTTCAATTTTCGTCGCAACAGAAAACGATATAATTTTCCTCAGTCATCAGAATACAGAAATCCCTCATATAATACAGAAAATTGGGGATTCATCGGTTGAATGCCTTCTCAGATCACCGTGCGTGTAACTACTATGATTGCTGAGTAGCTGGCTGGAAGAAAATATCACCTAAATTAAGAATCACAAAAGGTACAGATTTTATTTTTACATTTTTCGATCATGATTTCCTCTAAAGGAGTTTTGAGAATTGACACAATCAGTTTCATGCTGATGGAATAGGTATTCGTGCGTTGCTTGTTTCGTTCATGTGTCAATTTTATCATTTCCAATATTTTCTTATTCCCATGTGAAGTCTATTTTAAGGGGATCTTGCAGGATATTATCAATATCAGTCTTGTAGTTTTGGGATTAGATGATGACATGGTGGTTTGTTGTCGACGTGAATTATTTAGATTCAGAACTTGTGTTGCACAGTTTAATGCTTGCAGCAAAACTGTAAGCTCCAATTGGTGCACAGAGCTATTTTGGTTTATCCCCCTCTGTCCGTGTGCTCGTTCTTCAAAACGCAGCTCCCGCACCAAACTATGTATTTGATCTATCCTTGTATATTTTGAGATGAAATGGATGGGCATTTGTTCTTGCTGTTTCATTCTGCGGAATTTGGTCTTGATGGAGGAAATGTGTTCTGTGAATCGCCCAGACAATTATCTTTCTAGCTAAATGTAGTTTCATTACGACTACGTTTGACGGAAGAGGAATTTTGAGCTTGTAGAGGGAAGTTAAGCGCACCTCTTAGTAGAGCTGCAGATGAAAGGAATCTGAATTGCTACTTTATCTTAACTCTAAGAGCTGCAAAGAAAGGGATGAATCTTATATTCTCTGCCGTTCGAGTGGCTTGATTTCAACTTCGTGATATTGAGAGACATCTATATTTTACCTACCAATGTCCAGAAAAAAATTGTAGTTTTTGAAATTATGATCATCGGAATAAATATAAAATTATTCAAAACATGTAACATACTCGATAGGTGAATGTCTTTTCAATACAAACAAAATATGGATTTTCTGAATTTTGGAATTAAATCCATTTAAGAAACATCTGCGTTTCCTACGAGGGTGAACACGATAGATCCAACAAATTAGGTTTAAGGAAACTTGGCAAATGGTTTACTCTCAAAATTAAATTCTGCTTGAAAATTTCAACATAATCTGACCTCGAGCAGATTGCATGTTGTCCTGCCTATTCATGTAAGGGTAAAATCAATGTCTGAACAATATATCTTGCTGGATTCATAAATTGTACCATATGATCATTACGCAAGAAAGGTTCAATTGTGATTTTTTTTTGTTTAAAGCGAATCATATCCAAAATGCATACGTAATTGTCTTGATTAAAACACGAAGTTGAACACAATTTATGTCATAAACTCTAAAAATATGCCCATAAGCAACAAATTCGAAAGAAGACGTCTCCCATCAGTTACTAATATTTCCTTACGTTTTCTAAGAAATGTGGTGAAATGTTCTCAATAGATTTTAAATTTGCCATTCTGCGATGTGAAAATGCATTTAAGTCATTCCAATATAGATGCTCCTGAATTTTAAAGCACGATATTTCTGTTCTTATGTTGCATCTAATAACACATTTTTCAAATTTCGATTGTGAATCAACAGACTTCTCACATGCTAATGAATCCTAGCCCACTGGTGCTTTGTGCTTTGAGAGTTTCAAACTCTGTTTAGTACTCTAAATTCCACTTGTTTTTTTATTTTTTTTATTTTTATTGATCTAGGACAGATTAAATGTCCCATTCGTCCAAAGTGTGAAAAATGGAAATTTAGAGAGAGATGTTTGCTCAGATATCGCTCTCTTCGTTTTATAGAATTTGCAGTATCAATTTCCAAACAATAATGATGTAATTTCTAAATAGGAAGTTACTAAAATTACATTTTTCTAAGGATACCATTGAATACCGTTATTTAACAAGCAGAATTTCCAATCCTTTAAAAAAGTCCAGTTGAAGCAATCATTAAAAAATTGCCATTTTCAATACCAGTTATTATTATTATATTCTGCAAATTTCTTTTGCAATAAATATTTCTTTTTAAACGTCTTGGGTTTTACTAAGTGAAGTAGACTCATTTTTCAGCCTTTTATTGTTTTTATTTTGATGTCAATGGGTCGCTTTAGTCTAATTTTACGTAGATTAAATAATTCTTTTTACTCTTTTATTATTGAAGTTTAAAGATGGTAATAGTAAAAAGAAGAAAAAAAAGTTGTGCTTTTTTAACAAAGCCCATTAGGGCTCACCAGAATATCAGCATTTTCAATATTATGGCAAATATTCATAGAAATATTTGTGGTGCATTCTTCTCGCTGATGTTTATTGAAGTAATTTAATGACTTTCAATCAAACAAGCATGAAATGTTCGATGACTAAATTCAGTTTAAAATTCAGTTTCTCTGTCATCCAGCGCAATTATAGGTTTTTAAAATCCAACAGTAATACAAAATTCTTGTGTACTTAATCACCCGAATGTTCAGAATGTGAATTTGAGAATGTGGAAAAATCTGAATGAAAAAACGCAAAGTAGGTTATAGCTACTACTTTCTTAATTAGGTTCTTGAAGAGAAGCCATCGTCTACTTCAAAATATCGATCTAATTAAGGTGCACGCAATGCAGAAAATACCTGTATCGTAGAAAAGGGACTTACAGTTTATATGGTCAATTACCTTCATTTATTTCCTTCAAAACTAGATATGAATTCTAGTATGTCCATTTAATTTTGTTACAAGGGAAAGCTTTTACAAAAGGAAAGAGTCAAGTATTAGAAGAAATATCTACTGCAGAATTTCAGAAAATTCAATAAAGAATAATCCGTCGTTTTATCATGCAAATATTTATTTAAAAAAAAAACGTAGGTGCCGGGATAAATTCCGCGTGATCTACAACTGCTATTTGCAATTTTAAACTACTTGGATAAATTTAATAAAGTTTTTCATTTATCTTACTTAGGAAAATTATTGTTTGTTTTCAGTTTTGCAGTGAAATTTATCTCGCATTGTTTTCTTTTGAATTTTCCCTTAAATCACCTAGTTTCTGTTATATTTGGGATCGTCAGTCTTATTAAATATGCATTATTTCCGTTGCAAATATTTTTCCCTTTCATTCCTTGAGACTGTTGTCAAAGAATATAAAATATAAAGGCCTATTGCTTAAAAGTTATATGAATCATATATTATAAATTTAATATTAAGAAATATATATATATATTCGATTATTTTATAAAATGATTTGATATAATTATTTCAGTGTTTAAGAAAGAAGCCTTTCTTTTATAAATTTAACAACTTAAATTGCTTAAAATAATATATAACTTATAAAAGAAATAATTAAAATTTGACTATTAACATTAATTGATTTTAAGACAGAGAAATAAATACTTTTCATATAAATACTAATTTATGAACTAAGTTTATATATTTATATTACATGCACAAATTATTAAAAAAGAATAATTAAATGCAAAATGTTTAAGAAGAATTTATTATGTAAATGCATCTAGGCTCTTTTACAAGAAATATATACTCCCAGGTTGCTTTATGGCTATGGATTAATATTTATTGATTGGATAATATTCAGTAAGATAGTTTTTCAAATCTTTATTTTATTAAACGAATGGAGTTTATATTTTAAGGATGCAAAAAAGTTATCATTTAGAGACAGATTGTGAGAAAAATGTTTGCTTCATTCTGAATCAATTATTCCATGTATAAATATAAAATGCAACTTTTCATTATATTTTATTTTAAGTCATTATTTTCTCAATTTTCGAAATATGCATTTGTAATACTGCAAATTTTTAAAGTATGCTGTTCTGTTTTAATATGTAAAATAATATTTAAAATATTCAAACTTGGTACTTATTTAATATGATTTCAATTTTTTATCATTATTTGAAAACTGTTGATATTTGTGTAATTTCATGAAAATGCATTGTGCATAAAACATATTCAAGAACTTTGAAATTCATTTCTTAAAATGCTGAGACTTCAATAAATTCATAAAACCGCTTTTTAAAGCATGAATTTATTAATATATTCAACGAAAGACTTTTTAAATTTAATTATTTTTCTTTACCTTTTCTCGAATAAATTTTTATAATATTATGGAATCTTCAAATAAAAATCACCAAAAGATGACAAAACGCGTGAAATCATAGTTTATTCGAACATACCATTTGATTGCAATTAATTTCCTAAAAATTTAGAGTAGTGCATTGTCATCGATAACGTGGATGTAGAATAGGACTCATGGAAGTGAAGGCTCTATTAATAAAAAAAATCCATTTTTAAAAGTTTTACCCAGCTCAAGTTCAATAAATCTGTACCAAAATGCATCGCAATTACTTTTTTTGTGTCATTATCTTCGTGTTGTTTCCAAAGCAATGTTTTTGTCTTAATTTTTATGCATTATTTCAATTAAATATTATTGAGATAATATTGAAAAACTTTTAATATGGGTAAGATTAGACGGACTAATAAAACACTAGGTTTTGAATATGAATTTATCTGGTTGAAATATTACTTTATTAAAATAATCATAATTTTTAAAAGTTAAAATCAAAGATTTATAAATTGTTAACAACAATCCGTTTAGAATATTTCACATATAAAATTTATAAGAGGAAAAATGTTTTTAAATAAATCGCCAAACATATTTTTATTTATACCCTGCATACTCATGTCAATGATTCGCAATAACTTGTTGATGCAAGAAGTTTAAATTACTTTGAATTTTAAATCATTCTAAACGTGAAAATTATGTGACGACAGCAAGCAATGATTATTGATTTCATAATTTAAGTAACTAATTAGTGAGCATTTACTTAAAACTTTTCTTCATTTCAGATGAGATTATTTAAAAAAAAATACGATTTAAGAAATTGTTCGTTATAATATTTATTTTTAAAAAACTTAGAGAATATATATTATACATTTTTAGATACAAATGAACTACTATTTTGAAAACTTGCAATTTAAATTTTAAATGAATAAAAAATATAAACAAATCAATAAAAATAGACGGTCTTGAGTTTTTAAAATCAATTCATACGACTCAATATCCGCAATGACATGCCAAAAAAACATATATAACAGATTTGTATACAGCTTTATAAAAATAAGAACTTTTTCTCTACGATCACCGATTAATCAGTTGTTTCCTGCTATATATGAAGTTACATCAGCAACATTGTTCATATGAAATGCTATAATTTAATGCCTATGAGCAACGAATTTAACAGATTTCCAACGATTCTTAATGCTTCATAAGTCTACCTGATAAACAAAAAATATTCGAATAAAAAGAAATTCTTTGCAGCTATCTCTTGCAAATGAATTCAATGATAAAATAAAAAATTAAAACAGTTGAACATTTTTTAGAGGAAAAGACAAAAACAAAAACAGAGGATTTTACAAGAATTCAATGGTTACTATGGATTATATCTCTAATAAATTGGCTTCCAAGCAAGAAAAATTCAAAGAATAATAAATATTTAAAGAAGGAAAAGAAATATTAAAAGAATTTCCTTTCCTATAACCGAATAATCAATTATGATATTTATATCCAATATATGCGAACATGCTGGTTATTATTCACTTCAAAATGGAAAATGGAAGCATGCACTCTTAAAAGAATGCATTAGACTTCAAGTAATTATATCTGCATCTTGTGCTGCTGGACTGAGCAAAAAAACTGTCATTACAAGCATTCAGTTATTTCTAGTTCGGTGATATACACCAACTCCATTCAAAGTTTCTTTGGGATCAGAAACAACTACAGTACGTCCTGGTACTTCCCTGGACCTTTAAACTATGGACAAAATGTCTACTGAATTGACTTCCAAGCAAAAAAAAAAAAAGAGGAAAATATATTTTCCTTCCTATAATACAGTAATCAATACTCTGCACTTCAATATTAAAAATAGAAACATGCAATCTTGAAAGAATGCATTAGACATCAAGCAATTCTGTTTGTTCTGTCTACTGGACAGATAAAAAAAAACTTTGATTTCGAGCATAGAGTTATTTAAAGTTCGGTGATGTACAATAAATCCATTCAAAGTTTCTTGGGAAGTAGAAATAACCACAGTACGTCCCAGTACTTTCCTGGACATTTGAACTATGGAGTAAAAGTATACTGAATGAACTTCCAAACAAAAAAAAGAAGGAAAAAATTTTTTTTCCGATCCCCGAGTAATCAATCCTCTGCCATCAATATGGAAAATGGAAACATGCATTGTTAAAAGAATGCCTTAGACATCAAGCAATTGTTTCTGCTTGTTCTGTCTGCTGGACTGATTAAAAAACTTTCTTTCAAACATCCAGTTATTTGCAGTTCGGTGATATACACTAACTGCATTCAAAGTTTATTCGGGAGAAGAAACAACCACAGTACGTCAGGGTAGTTCCCTGGACTTTTGAAATATGGACTAAATGTCTACTGGATTGACTTCCAAGCAAAAAGAAAGAAAGAAAAAAAGAGGGAAAGATATTTTCTTTCTTATAACCGAGTAATCAATACTTTACACTTCAATATTAAAAATTGAAACATGCATTCTTAAAAGAATGCATTAGACTTCAAGTAGTTCGGTCTGCTTCTTATGCTGCTGGACTGAGTAAAGAAAACTGCAATTTCAAGCATTCAGTTATTTCTAGTACGGTGATATACACCAACTCCATTCAAAGTTTCTTTGGGAGAAGAAACAAACATAGTACGTACTGGTACTTTCCTGGACCTTTGAACAATGGACTAAATGTCTACTGGATTGACTTCCAAAAAAAAAGGGGGGGGGGCATATTTTCCTTCCTATAACCCAGTAATTAATACTCTGCACTTCAATATTAAAAATGGAAACATGCATTCTTAAAAGAATGCCTTAGACAACAAGCAATTGTTTCTGATTGTTCTGTCTGCTTAACTGACTATAAAACTTTCATTTCAAGCAAAGCATCCAGTTATTTGCAGTTCGGTGATATACAGTAACTGCATTCAAAGTTTCTTAGGGTTAAGAAACAACCATAGTACGTCCTGGTACTTCCCTGGACCTTTGAAATATGGACTAAATGTCTACTGGATTGACTTCCAAACAAAACAAAAAAGAAGGAAAAATATTTTTTTCCGATCACCGAGTAATCAATGGTCTGCCTTTCAATATGGAAAATGGAAACATGAATTCTTAAAAGAATGCCTTAGACAACAAGCAATTGTTTCTGCTTGTTTTGTCTGCTTGACTGACTATAAAACTTTCATTTCAAGCAACGCTTTCAGTTATTTGCAGTTCGGTGATATACAGTAACTGCATTCAAAGTTTCTTAGGGATAAGAAACAACCATAGTACGTCCTGGTACTTCCCTGAACCTTTGAAATATGGACTAAATGTCTACTGGATTGACTTCCAAACAAAACAAAAAGGAAGGAAAAATATTTTTTTCCGATCACCGAGTAATCAATGGTCTGCCCTTCAATATGGAAAATGGAAACTTGCATTGTTAAAAGAATGCATTAGACAACAAGCAATTGTTTCTGCTTGTTCTGTCTGCTTGACTGGCTATAAAACTTTCATTTCAAGCAAAGCATCGAGTTATTTGCAGTTCGGTGATATACAGTAACTGCATTCAAAGTTTCTTAGGGATAAGAAACAACCATAGTACGTCCTGGTTCTTCCCTGGACCTTTGAAATATGGACTAAATGTCTACTGGATTGACTTCCAAACAAAACAAAAAAGAAGGAAAAATATTTTTTTCCGATCACCGAGTAATCAATGGTCTGCCCTTCAATATGGAAAATGGAAACATGCATTCTTAAAAGAATGCCTTAGACAACAAGCAATTGTTTCTGCTTGTTTTGTCTGCTTGACTGACTATAAAACTTTCATTTCAAGCAACGCTTTCAGTTATTTGCAGTTCGGTGATATACAGTAACTGCATTCAAAGTTTCTTATGGATAAGAAACAACCATAGTACGTCCTGGTACTTCCCTGGACCTTTGAAATATGGACTAAATGTCTACTGGATTGACTTCCAAACAAAACAAAAAAGAAGGAAAAATATTTTTTTCCGATCACCGAGTAATCAATGGTCTGCCCTTCAATATGGAAAATGGAAACATGCATTCTTAAAAGAATGCCTTAGACAACAAGCAATTGTTTCTGCTTGTTTTGTCTGCTTGACTGACTATAAAACTTTCATTTCAAGCAACGCTTTCAGTTATTTGCAGTTCGGTGATATACAGTAACTGCATTCAAAGTTTCTTATGGATAAGAAACAACCATAGTACGTCCTGGTACTTCCCTGAACCTTTGAAATATGGACTAAATATCTACTGGATTGACTTCCAAACAAAACAAAAAGGAAGGAAAAATATTTTTTTCCGATCACCGAGTAATCAATGGTCTGCCCTTCAATATGGAAAATGGAAACTTGCATTGTTAAAAGAATGCCTTAGACAACAAGCAATTGATTCTGCTTGTTCTGTCTGCTTGACTGACTATAAAACTTTCATTTCAAGCAAAGCATCGAATTATTTGCAGTTCGGTGATATACAGTAACTGCATTCAAAGTTTCTTAGGGATAAGAAACAAACATAGTACGTCCTGGTACTTCCCTGGACCTTTGAAATATGGACTAAATGTCTACTAGATTGACTTCCAAACAAAAAAAAAAATATTTTTTTTCCGATCAACGAGTAATCAATGGTCTGCCCTTCAATATGGAAAATGGAACCTTGCATTGTTAAAAGAATGCCTTAGACAACAAGCAATTGTTTCTGCTTGTTCTGTCTGCTTGACTGACTATAAAACTTTCATTTCAAGCAACGCTTTCAGTTATTTGCAGTTCGGTGATATACAGTAACTGCATTCAAAGTTTCTTAGGGATAAGAAACAACCATAGTACGTCCTGGTACTTCCCTGGACCTTTGAAATATGGACTAAATGTCTGCTGGATTGACTTCCAGGCAAAAAAAATATATATATATAAGGAGGTTTTCTTCCTATCACCGATTTTATATGAAAGTTTTCTTCATTTCGGAAACATTGTATGTCTACTCGAGTGATTTCAAAAAAAAAAAAAAAAAAAAAAAAAAAAAAAAATCGAGAAAGACATATTGAAAGAAATTTTTTTTGTTATCAGCAATTCATCAATCCCATGAATTTTAGTGACGGTTGTTGTCGAAAATCCGAGGAATAAATAATAATATAGATCGATATCTAATTGTAGAAGATATCTGCAAATCCAAATTATACATTTACATAATTGTCAAGAATTCAGCCACTCAGAATTGAGATGGAAAATGGCCTATATATTCAGAAATAAACTGTGCATAGACTTTTCTTACACTTTAGTAGTAATTTCCTCCAAGGAGAAAGAAATATTGCTTCTTTTCCAGCAGAAAGGTACTAAAGAAAAATCCTTTAAATAAAATGACGTATTCAAAAGATCAAAAGAAGAAAAGAATGAAAAATAGCCTTCTCGTCTTCCTAAACATGAAACTATTCTGAGTCATATGTTACATCTCCATTATAAAGTTGCATCTTTCAATAATAGTGGCAGGTTTTTTCTAATTCAATTATCAATTATTATATTTTTAAATTAATTTTGAATAAACATATTTAATAAATTTATTTATTACTGCTGTAAATAGTGTATATTGGAATTACTTTCAATATAAAAAAAATATTTATTATCATTAAAAAAATAATTTTCTTACAATAATAAATCAATTATATATAAAATATAATTAATAAGTAATAACTAAACTTTAAAGAAAACTTTTGTAGCCAGAAATTAAGCCTTATTACTGCTGCAGAATTATGAAATCAATCAAATATTAAAAAGTTATTACCAGATCCATCAACCAGTGGAAACCAAATTAAATCAAATTGAACGAATCATTGACAATTTAAACTTGGAAAATATTCAAATAGTGTATTTTCATTTAGAAATTCAACGGTACGGGAATGGGTATAAAAATGATACCTTTTAGGATATGAGCGGCTAACCAATTATATTCATGAAATAAAAAAAAGTTATGAAAATATCTAAATAAAATTATCTCTATATATACATACATGTATACTCATATTTTTTAATCCAATGGAGTTGTCCAAGGAAAAGCTTAAACTCCTTCTAACAGCCTTTAAAACAAAAACGAAATAAAGCATTGGGTTTGAGCCTCTGTTCTGTTTAAAATACAATTTCGAGATTTTTATTCGGTCAAACTTGTCATGGATCACCGTTCATCTACAGATCGGTTCAAGAATTTATAAGCAAGTAATATTTCAACCATTTTTTATTTTAAAGTCAGTTTAATTATGTTTCGATTCAATTAAATGAAATATAATATTATTTAGAATAGATTAAAGTTTATTCAAGTAGTATCATAGATAAAATGTTTAGATGGTTAATTAAATCTGAACAAATATTGTTCGAATATTTAAACGGTGCTTTAAATTCAGTCATCTTACGAAACTAAAAATAAAAATTCTATGTTTTTATATGATGATCAATCCTGAGTAGTTGGTTATGATTGAAACAGTTTTATTTTTAATATTTTAAAGAACTAAAAACTAAAACTCTGCAAAATGAATCAGAAAAAAATCTTTAAATTATAATAGCAATATTTTTTGAACTAGAAAATTTTTTAGCGCATTGAATTTCAGATTTTGAGAATTAAGAACATTGTTGGAGTCTCAGTATTAAAAAATAATTTTGTTTAAATGTTTAAGTAAAATGTGTTGTTAAATTTTTAAAAAATTATATAACAAATTATTTTAGCTCATGTATGTCGTTCCTATCTGTGTTAAAATATGTATGTGACTTCTATCTCTGTATCTCTGTTAAAATTTTAATTCCATGTAGAAAAGTTACAAGTTTTTTTTTTTTTTTTTGTTAGGATAATTTATAATTTTTATGCAGTTTTACCTGCTGTATGTTTGTTGCATGTTTCTTGATTAATTTGTTTTTAAAAGGGGAATATAAAAAAAATGGAAAAAAATATAGAAAAGAAAAAAAAAATATTAAAAAAGAAAGAAAAATATTAAAAAGAAAAAAAAATATTAAAAAAGAAAGAAAAATATTAAAAAGAAAAAAAGAAAATATTAAAAAGAAAAAAAAAAGAAAAATGTTAAAAAGAAAAAAAAGGAAAAAGAAAAAATATTTTTAAAAAAAGAAAAAAAGAAAAAAGGAAAGGAAAAAGAAAATATTGAAAAGAAAAAAAAAAAAAATACAGAGAAAAAAGGATTAAAAAAATTTAAATCCCCTTTTTAAATAAGCATGCTCTATGTTTGTTTTAAATAATGCTTTGATTTAAACTTGCTTTGACATAGCATCCTTATATATTATTGTTTACCATCACTCTACTGAAAACATATTGCAATATTTGTGTTTTATATAAAATGTGAAATATTTTATATCATAGATTTATGTAAATACTTGATTTTCAAGTTTTTAAAAGTCTTGGAAAAGAAAATGTTGATGGTTGTAGTGCATTTGGGTGCTTTGTATAACATTATAAGAAATATTATCCTTATTTCTGAATTATTATTTATAAAAAGCACTATCTGTCTCTTTTTTTAAAAATATTAGTAGTAATAATAATTTTCTAATTGTTCTTTGTCATTGAGCATGATTATAAGGTAATGTTAATAACTTCAGATAATAATACAATTTTTTATTTTTAAAATAACGAATTCTTTGTATTCTAAATTTTAGAGAATTATTTGGAAGCTTAGAATATATCTATAATTTTGACATCGGTTTAATTCACAAAGATGTAAATAATTATCTTGAGCAACCTGGGATTTATCTAGAGCTCTTTTTTTTTAAAAAAAAATATCATTTAAATCCATTATAAATCTAAAAGTATTTAAATTCATTAAAAAATTGAATCGATTGATTAATTAGTATGATGAAGTTTATCATGAAACTAGTGCTCTAGGGGCATCTTGAATGAGTCTTCTAATCGAACATAAATATTGCTTTAAAAATGAAAAATGATTAAATCATTCGGTTTTATGTCGAATGAAATTATAATCTTAACGGACACCATAATTTTATTAGAAATCAGTATTTGTTCCAATCCACAGATCTTTAACGCATGATTGAAAATTAAACAATGTGTTCCTAAATTACAATATTTTAACTATAATTGAATAACAATAAAGCATTGCCCTTTTAAATTTCTACCTTACCCTTGATTAGATACTCAGTTCACTGCAAAACTGCGATATTTCGATTAAAATTATTTAAAAACAAATTTACTAGTCCTCGTTTGTAAATGAAATTACTATAGTAGCTGAATATTTAATGCCGTTTCAAAAAAAACATTAAGATTGAAATCGAAATTCCCGAACAAATGATTTGTTTTGATAAGTTTAGGTATTGCTTCTGTTTGCAGTTATATTCCTAAAGTACATTGAAAATATGGGAGCTATTCCATTTAATTGATAAAAATCCATACAAACTGAATGCACCCGTATTGTTTTATTAAATACGTGCGATTTCTAATTTACAAGATAATTAATATTAAAATGTGATATCTTTGCAGATTCAAGCGCTGATATTTTCATGTTGTTAGACTGGTTTCAGCGACCAGTAAACAAACTTCAATGTCGTCAATTATTTCCTATAGCTATAGCGTCCCAGACATTTTAGTACTAAATTAATTATTCAAGAATTAATTTTTTTAAAAAATCATATGGTTAACACTAATTATTTTTAAATATGGACTTTAGATCATAACAATATATAATAGATTTGTCTTTACTTTTAAAATGTCTAAATTTAGAATTTTTTTTAAAAGGCTTCTTTTTTTTTCTTCTCTGCAGTGTATATTTAAACATAATAAAACGACGTGCATACTTTCACGCGTTTTTAATCATAAAAAAACGATGTTTTGATGAAATTCTTTTTAACTGTAAAAATTGCTTTCGATAATTTTTCAATTCAATCAAAGTTAATTTGCTTTTCAAATGATTCATTGACAGTTAGATAGCTTTTTCTTATCTGATATTCATTACAGATACAAGATGATAAATGTCTTGTTCACATTTAACAAACATTTTCAGTCCTTCAATTATTTGAAGAACAATCAATTAGCTATCCTTTTATGGAAAGGATTGCAGCTGTAATTCGGCTTGTTATTTAATATTCATTTAAGTATTGACAATTTGAGTAATGAAATGTTACATAAAATATCGCTTCCACTTGATAGATTCTCTCACTATATCAAATAATTGTGCAATTCGAAATTTTCTAAAAAGGCAAATATAGAAAAATAAATTATGTCTTGAAAGGAAACTTATATTATGTTAGAACTTCATCATGAATTTTATACCATTAAAGCATTTACTCAGATATCACTCGCACATTAAAAGAGGGGAAACATAATTTTAAAGTGTCGCATGTGTTCTGAAAGTATCTTGAAACTCTTTCAATGGAATTTGGATTTTCGGATTGGAATATATTTTGCTCAATGTTGCACTTTTTATCCTATTCTAAATTACACATTCAATAAAGTTTAGAGAAAAATGATAATATGTTATCAAATCTGATAGTTCCATTGTCTCATTTTCATTGACAACAATTTCCAAAACAACTTAAGAAAACTGCATCCATTCTTTCAGTGCACTATGTAATGCACCAAGAAATGAAAGTCAGATTTTGATTATTTCGATGTACGTTTCATGTTTCCTATCTGATTTGAAAACACAATTTTTTTTACAGATTTAAAGCACACTTTTTTGTTGTTGTTCAAATCTTATGTTAAATCCTGATTGAAAGAATAATTATAATAATGCTTATTAAAATGACTTCAGTTTCGCAAAATCCATATATAAGAAGTTATTAATATTCCTAAATGAATATTACATTGAACTAAAAAGAATGCTTGATGTTCAGACTATTTTATTCAAAGGAATTTCATGATGGCATAGAATTCATTTTATTCCGCCAATTATTCAAGCAAAGTAAAATGTTGCCTTCGACTATGGAAAAACGTTTTGGTTTTTTCTTCTTTGAATGAATATTTGATATCCAAGATTTTCTTTGAATAATCATTTGGGTTGGCAGCCATAAATCTCATATATTCATTCTGTCTCTCTCTCTCTCTATAAAAAAAACTACCAAATGCTCTCGAATGTGGCACCTTATTTTTTCTATGTCAAGTGACAGGAAATGCATGAATGAAAATTTAGATGAATACCTAAAAACTACATCACCTGTTCACTGCACCCTCTTCCTCCGGTCCTGCGAATAAGTATTTGAGCTCAAATAAAAAAAATATATAGCATGCTATGCAATGTCTGTGCAATGGAGAAGTTGCATTCTCTTGAATTATAATAACTCTGGATTATATTATTAAATCCGTGAATAAAATAGTGAATATGGAATATTTTCGCCAGGAAGCATATTGTTTCAGAATTATAAAATACAAAAATTAGTGTTAATTAACAAACAATAATTAACCTTATAAGACAAATACATGAGCTAACAAGAGAATAACATATATTCGTGCAAAGTAATTTGATACGCTTTATAATTTTGACAGAATTTGAAAACTTGTCAAGCAATACGGAAAGTGATTATACATGGAAATTAAAAAGAATTTTAAAATACAAAATAAAATGCAAAAAATCACAAAATCAAATGATAAATGATTCATTCAATACATATTAAATCTTTTTTCTGCAAGAAATGGATTCATATTCGAATCTTAGTCGTAGATTGAATGCTATTCATCACTATTTCACCCCCCTCAAAACCGTTCAAGGTGCCGCGCTGGCTTGATGGTATGAAAGGAAATGATTCACTAGCTGGTTATTGTCAAACTAAGAGGATTTCCTTATTCTTTGGAGCTGTCGATGACGTTATTATTTAAGTGGAACCTTCGGGAGAAAGTAGGAAAAGGACCCTTTTCTAATGTGAAATAGTTTTTCGTTCCGATTCCAGGGTACCAAATGAAAGACTTCTAACAAATCTTCGATCATAGTTTTGTTGTTAATGGGCTTTTCTCTTAGGTGTCTCCTTGGAACACTGGGATATTTATAGATGTATGTTCCAGCTATAATTGTTTGCTTCACCAAGGTGTCTGAAGCCTTGTTGCCCGTATGGTCTCTGTGAGCCGAGTTTTTATCCTGCAGTAGTTCAAGAAAATCTGGTGATTTTCTTGAACTACTGGTGAGGAGCCATTGTGTGTTGATACCATAATTCTTCTTTTATCTTGCTTTGTGATTCGTCATTTATATGGCTTTTGAGTTGGACGTAATAAATACAAATACCCATAGTTAAAAAAAATCAATTATAGTATCTATATTCTGAGTAATAAATACAAATATAGAATCAATGGGCCCGTAAAAACACTTTAAATGCGAAATAAGTGGATGAATAAAAGATTTTAAAAAAAAGCCAAGATATTAAAAAAAAAATTAAGAAAAAACTTTTTGCTGAGAATTTCCAGATAATTCTTTGAACTTAAGTGATTCGTGCACAGGTGTGCAGAATCTTACAAATTAACAAACAATCTGGTATTAGAATTATTCAGGCAACTTCTCCCAATGTCTCTGTAGCCAGTTTTAGCTGCAAATTCATCATTAGCCCTCGATGAAGCAATGAAAATTGACGAAAGAGTTCCGAAGGCATCGTCATCTTCAATAAATATTGATGCAAATCATGCCAACTTTTTAAAGAAGTTTAACGTGTCAAGGATCATATCTGTATTGGAAACAGAGAATTTCAGGTTCACCCCAAATCTACTTATTATATATTCGGACCTGGCGAGCTTTAAATCTGATGTCTTCGATGAAACGTCTTCCCTTTTATGTGGATGGAATCGGTCGTAAAAAATATGTTGGTCTCATTATTTGTAATGAGTGCCATATTTTCGAGGTTCTTCCTAAAAGGGCTCTAGATTCGCTGTCAAAGTGACTTTAATATAACTACATTAAACTAATCTAGAGAGGAACGTTTGTATGTAGATATGGAAAAAAAGAACGTTCTTCCTTTAACAAAGGCATGTCTAGTAGTCAAATTCATAGATGAAGTGATCATCAAGGTTCACAAAACTATTTAAATTAGGACCAATAATATTCGAAAAATATTTGTGTTATTATAAATAGACAATAGGGTTCTCTGATACGTTTGAATTTGTGATTTTGCAAAATAACGATATTGGCGAAGCGAGACGGTGACAATTGCGTTGCCGAAAATCTTACTTCGCCTATTCGTTAGAGAGAATGTAAAGAATTTGGTGTACAGATCAAATCTTTCAGTAATTTCAACATACAATTCTCATAATCTCTCATTTGATCACAAATGCATGAGAGAAGATTTATTGGCCGTGAGATACTGGAATAGTTTTCTTTTAAACTATTAGAGGAAGTTCCATTCTGTTTGTCCTTGACCCGTTTGGATTAAGGCTATTAATGTGTCCTCCAGCATTTCAGTGTTTTAAATTAAGGTTGTCTAAATTATTACGAATAGTGGATACGTATACACTGTCAAATGATTCGATAAATACGATTGTAATATGGTGATTATTTGGCCGGATGTCGTGTAGCTCGCATGAAGAGACAATGAATTATATTATCGATACAAGAGCCCTTCTTATTTTTTGTTTTAGTTGAATGGAGCAATTTGCTCACATGGAATGGCACGATCTTTACAGTTGAAATTTGGGGTCGACTGTCAGTAGGAAGGATGATGGTTTGTTGGGTTTGAATGCAAGTCTGGTTTCGCATTTTTCACTTCAGTGTTTAGTGAAGAGTGGAAAAAATTAAACCAGGATTTTTTAAAAAAATATACATGAAATCAGCCCTGGGATCTTAGAATTATATTGATTAGGACCTTTAAAAATGTCAATTAGTTTAATTTTACTTTTGATGATACGTAGTTCGTTGGAGAATATGGTTTATAATCATCCCGTCTTCTGTATAAAGTTTGTCTTGGTTACACGATATAGCTTTATGATGACGAATATGATGTCTCATTTTGCTGAAGAATGCATTTTTTCGTCCATATAATATTGTCCGAAAGGATGTTTTAATGAGTGGTAACTTCTGTAAACTGAGCATTTTGCTTTCATGATGGAATTTTTAAATTCAGTCTTCTTCTTCTGTTCATTTGTTTTGAAGAAATGCCTATGCAACAGTTCATTTATGTAGATCAACACGGTTTTAGCAAAATATTTGCAAATTTTAAGATGTTCTTGGATACAGAAAAAAAATAATTTTTGGAATAAAGTATCAGCTTGGTATCAATGTAAAAGACAACGAAGAGATCTTCGTTAGAGAATTATGTATATTCACAATGAAAGTGTTTCATGATATTGAAACATTTCTTAAGGAAAAAACAAATTCTAAAATGATTCGAAATTTTTGCATTGATCGTTATGTGTGATCTTTGTTAGTACTTCAGTTACTATTTCTGGATCTTTTTCTTAATAATAATAATAGAGTCTTAAATGCACTTCAAATAAAATATATAGGCTTTATCGTTCGATCTGGAAGATGGTGTACAATTAATTAGTACAGAACCATACTCGAGCTATGCTATTAGATATTTCGCTTTTACAATGATACAGCTATAATAATTTGGAAAAAATAAAAAAAAGGATACTATTTTAGTTCTTTTTCAAGCAAATTTCTGATACAATTTTCGGTACTGAAATTTGAATCGCTAGGTTACACGTACAATGTCATTTTATAGTATGAAATGTTCCGTTCTTAAAATCGTCTTAAACCTTATTTATAGGATGTTTTCTATTGTATTTCATAGTTTTGCATCTATAGTATTAAAAAAATAGTAGTTTCCCTAAAAAGAAATTGCAAGACCTTTTTCTTTCATATGGACATCCTCTTGTATTTGCTAGTGTCAGGCATTATCAAATATGAGAATCAAATCACATTATCAGGATTTGTTCGATTGTCTAGAATATATTTCTGTGAAGAAAGCATTTCAGTTAGTTAAGCACTCCTTTTTTTTATTTGAGTGCTTTCCTTAACATGTCATTTATTTAAAAATAAATAATGAAAGAGATGTTAAACAATTTGCTACTTTTTTCCCTTTAATTGTTTTGTATTCATAACATGCACGATAAATGGTTTAAATGAAAATGATAGGGCTTTATAGGTTACTTTTAAATGTAATCGGAAACTAATTCTCTTTCTTCACCATTTCCCGAATCATTGGCAGACGATATTTTTCCCATAATTTTAAAAAAATTTATTTTGAATAAAAATAACCACTCGTTAATTTTTTTAAACAAAATAAATTTTTTGCTACTCAGTGAAGTAGCTTAAATCTAAACCTCAAAATACTTCTTTTAACTCTTTATAATATGATGCTACAATTATATTGCAAATCTTGTCAATGCTCATAAAATCTAAAATATATAAGTCCAATTTAAATTAATAATATAATGCGTGTCTGTAGAACTCTTTGCAATTTTAATCCATCTTCGCAAGAACAGATGGTATTGCTTGTTAATAAGTTAGGATTCGCCATGAAAAGTGTGTATTTCAGAAAATATTGCGAAAATCTAACATATGATTCGCAATAACAATCTAAAAGGGTTCTATATTGTTATGTGCAATGTTTAAATAAAGAAAATAAGTGTTTCAGCGTATTTAAAGTGTTTGAAACTTTGTAGAATGCTTTGACGTATTACAAAGCAATATGAAATAAAGGTTTAAATTCCATTTTTTAAAAAAAATTTTCGTTAGAAAATTTGTTTATTTATTTAAGAAAATCTATCGAAACGCGTGGTTTTTTGGACATGTTCAATGCTGCAAGGATTTAAAAAGCATTTAAATGCAAGCAGTATGAGAAATCACACACTGAAACTGAAAATTAACTTAAAGGATTTTATCAATTTATCAAATATTGGCAAGTTCAATCTAAATCGGGCAAAGATTGAAATGGAATTATTTTTGAGTATTGAAATCACCATTTTACAAAAATTACTTTCGATTTACAATATTTATCACTCTGTAATATAATATGACATAGATATTGTTTTCTGGATTACTGTGCAGATATTGTTCCTAGAATAGATATAAAATTTTATTTTATTTATTCTTCTAATTAATAATTAATTCTAGAAATATCAAAATTTTATGCATTGTCACAAAAAATGTGTATTTGTTCAAAATTTCTAATATTTTGCTCACCTCGAAGTGAGTGTACAATTTATTATTTAATTCCATATTTTCAAACATGAAACATATTTCAAACATGTTTATATTTCGGGGAAAATCTTAAGTGAAAAGTGTTAGCGGTTCTTAAAATCCCGATTGAAAACCTTACATTAGACCTTAGAATTCAATATCGAGGTTCAAAATAAACATATTAATATCCCAAAAATTCAATTAAATGGTAAAGTCAATAATTTTAATACTTCATAGGCATATCAGATGCCTTTCCCGTCATGACATCTAGCTTACTTCATTTTTCTACTTTTTTTAATTCAAGTTTAAAATATTCATAATTTAATATAAATAAATTTTTGTACGCTTTATGAAATTTTCATCCTCCAAGTTCCAAATCTTCGAAAAATAGAAACAAAGATTTTGTTACGATATAAATCATAAAATTATTTACACGATTTTTATTTTAAAACGAATGCAAAAGTGGTATTTTCATTGTATTTAAATTGCATAAATCGAATGCAAAAATGCATAAATTTATTGCAAACCTCGGATCTTCTGAAATTTTTTTAAGTACCTTTATTTGCCTGAATTAATAAGAACTTCATTCAAAATGATTTTATTTAAAAAGTAATTTTAAAACTATCTTGACTTCGTATACATTAATGATTACTATATAAGCAGAAAACCACATAAAACATCAGCTGTTACCTAATATATACTGATGTGATAAAAATGAACGCATAATCAGCTGATGTTGTGATAAAAATAAAATATGCGTTTCCTTGTTTTTATGCAACAAGTACTGAATTACTTACTGAATTTAAGAAGAGTTAAATGTATACAGAATGTACATTCATTCTTCGATTTTTCTTAAAGAATTCCAAAGTAAATCCAGTTCATAAGGCATGTATTTCTTTCTTAAATTTATTTTTAATGCATATATTCTCTGTACCTTGAGAATATGGATTTATTCCAAATTGCTGAAACCTTCTTCATAGTTACCTTTTCTAAGATGATAATGCACTGGCGGATTGATACTATTTGAATTTATACTGTTCTTAGTTAGCGTTTTCGTTTACCACAGAAAAATTCCTTTGCTTGACAAGAAATGTAATGTATCTCTCCCCAATGCGTTAAAATTCAAATTAAGATGCGTTATAATTCAAATATTAGATAATGTTTTGATATATCGCGAAATATGAATGTGGAAAGAAAATTGTAACTTTAAAGTTAGTGCATTTGGAACATAATTAAAAAATATATATAAGAAACGAAATACTTCAAAATAACGTATTTTTAGGAAACGAGTAAAACATGAGTGGGAATAAGATGTTCTCTAATAAGAAATGTTCTCTAATATCTCGTTGAGAATTCAAATCATCTTGGGCAACTGAAATAACAGAATTATATGTAGTTGTAGCAAACCAGAATGGCTGTGCCAGTGGAAATGAAAACCACCGTCAAATATATAAATCAATGTGCATATATATTTTTATAGTGCTATATGGCGTCAGTCATATTTAGAGTTACAATCTCAATACTGAGATAGCAAATGAATCAAATATGATTAAACTAATTTACATCTTAAAAACTCTCTCAAATCAATAAAATTAAAATTAATTTCCGTTATAAATTGCATTAGAAACACTGAAGCTTATCAGTAAAATAATTACGCATATTCCAGGGTTCTTTCTAAAATAAGTCGCATTAATTTTAATGTTATACACATTTGCCCTTTGCATTCTAGAAAGGACTTTCGGCCTCCGCTTATTTTGTTGCTACAACGGGATCGGAAAAGTTCTCGAACGTAAAGAGTGAAAGAGTAATCAGCCAAAGTCATCAAGATGATTAATGTGAGCGTTAGGATATTTAAATTGATTATAAAATGTGATGTCTTTCTAGTAATCGTAACGAAAACCTGAAGGATATATTTTTGTTTCATAAGTTGCTAAGAAATTTCGAATTTACAGTTTACAATCACAGTTTAAAATAAATAATTTAAAAAAAGGTGGAACGTTTTCAATATTTGTATTTCAGTGAATATTCCGTAATTAGCTGTGGGCTCAAATGTTTTGAAATTTTATAGTTATCCCTTTTATCCCTTTCGGTTCATCAATAAAAATCACTTATTTAGCATATATCAAGTGTTTTTTTTATTCTTTTTAGATGCATTCCAGAATAGTTTTTAAAAATTTAACTTTAATACCTTGAAATAGGCTACCAAGTTTTTGATTTCCAAATGAATTTTAAATGTTGGCCCTAAAGTGTTATTTCTATTCTTTTCCTAATTTCATTTCAGAGAAAGAGTTCAGAGTTCATAATTATATATTTCAATTTTTATTCAGAATTAAAATGATCATTAGATGCAGTTATCAACAGCCGAACACATGACAACTATTGCATTGCAAAACCCGAATAGTTGTCAATTCTTCGATTTGGCGCATAAAAAAGACTCCGATCACCCATGGAAATATTTAATACGTTATTGCTATTGTCTGTAAGTAATTATTCCAAAGGAAATACGAAACATAAATCATACAACATTTTGATTTCCTGAGCAATTATAATATCAGTGATGATATTGAAGGTTTGATATGTCTAAAAAAAGTACATTTAAGAGATATGCATGAAAAGGATCCTTTTAAACTAAAGTTTATCTGATGGTAAAGTAACACAAAAGAGTCTTATCCGACACTGGTGAGATCACAGACGATCTTATACAGGAAAAATAAAGCGCTAAAGTATTCTTTATCATCTCATTTGGAGTAACACTACACCATAGAGTCATTAAAATACCCATTGAATGCTTTTGAGCTCACATTTTCAGGAATTTTTAAATGTTACCATATGATTTTAATCTAATTATTTGCATCTGTTGTAAAAAAACTAATTTCTGCTTTTGCTTTTCACGCACATAAAGAGAATCTGTTATCAACAAAATGCTCAGACTCGAGATTTCGATGAATATCGCGTTTCAGATCTCCCCAAGTCCGAAGAATGCATTTTCGGCACTATGTCTTTCCGTGATCCTAGTGAGTCGGGTGAAATTTGGAATGTGATCTTAACACAAAATTTGTAGATGTATATTGCATTTTATTCGAAACCATTAGGAAGAAGTTTTTCTGAGCAAGTGGACACACTATTTACGGTACTTAAATAACTAGGTAAATAACTACTACCTATAGAGTAGATTAATATCAGATTTTGAACCAAATCTCAGTCAACGGGTTAACAATGTATCGCTTTTGTGCCTTTGCATACAATAACTCAAAAATATAATGATTTATATAAATTAAGTGAGGTATAATTTTGTATTATATAAATTAAATTTGGTAATGCGTAGTTTTATATCTCATTTTTATTTGAATCGGCTGAAAAAAAAAGCTTTCAAAATTCAAATTTGGTTTTCTTTAATATAATACAAATCTCAAAATCCTCATTTGCAAAATTGAAAATGATGAATCAGAATGTTCATAATGTTCATGGTCTTGCTGAGGGTCCACATTTTTTATATGATGAGAGAAGAAGAATATTTTAATAATTTCGAAGTTTAATTTTTTTTCTCAAAGCAATGTTTGTGCAATGAAATCTATCATCTCCGTTCGCAATTTTGCTAAAAATGTAGCATTAACACAGTTAGGGAAGCACACACAGTTCATATAAAATTAACTTCATACGATTAAAGTTGAAAAGTATCCTAAAACAAAAATAAGTGAATAAATTTTTCAAATTTCAAAGGATGAAGATTTTTCATAATACACACAATGTATTTCAGAAATGCGGTAGGCAATTGATTTCTAAAATTTTTTCAGAAGATAAACCGATTTAAAGAACATGATATATAAAAACAGGAGTTTAGCGAGAACGTGAACCATGGAACTCTTGCATTTAATCCTTCCCTTAAACAATTCATCAGGCTCCAATTAGTTTGATTCATTATCGAATAATTATAACTTTATCAACATAAATGAGGCGTCACGTATTTTCAGCATTATGAACAATGTCACGAAACCACGTTGCCATTTTGAGTGCTTTCATGATTCAATTCTTGCCATATCGGTTGAATACATTCATTTATATCTGATTTTCAAAATAATAAATACATAAAAGGAAAAAAGTAATTTTTGAATTGTATATTAAGTAAAATGGATTATCATGGATATTTCAAAAATGTATTCACTGAGGTGCATTAAATTATACGATAACCAAGAATTTTTAAGCAGTGAATCGTGACTTAAAGCCATGTAAACCGTTATTAGTGTCCCCAAGTGCATGCTTTCTCTTTCGTATTCTTCAAAATTTCTATGAAAATCTGCTGTAGTAAAATCCATTTTAATTAGCTTCAACAAAGTTTATGGCATTAAAAAATTAAAACTAAATATACTTCAGTTGATGATTAATGAAAACTTTTAATTTAATTAATATTTTCTTTACTTTTCAAAGGTAAATAATTATTTATTTCATAATTAATAGTTAAAGTATTCTAATATCTGTGTTATTGGCCTTATTTCCATAATAACAAGTCTCCATTAGATTTTTGATTATTCTTGCTAAAACCAAAACTTACATTTTTCCAATGTCATTATGAAAGTTGAAGAAAAGGAAGACTATTATATTACTTGAAGGATCGTTAATTTAACCTTTCAATTAATAATATCAACAAATAAAACTACTAGTAAACGAAAGGTCAGTCTGCATATCTAAATGAGTATCGAATTTAAATCATCCATTCCGTCACCTCAAATTACTTGTTAAATAAAGAAAATTTTTCTTTCTCAAAAAAAATACATTAAATACACTATATTTTGCTATTATTTGGCAGTATATGCTTTTAAATTAAAGAAAAGATATAACATTTCATTCGGACCTACTAACTGTATAAATTGGTCTCTTTTGTTTATGTAAAAGACTGTCATTTCTGGGTATTATATCAGCGAATGCCGCTTCTCCAAGAACCTCTTCCGGTTTCGAGATATGTTGGAAAATAAAAATTTAAAATAGTCTGTAGAATCAGGAATAGGATCGATTTCGCCAATATTACTCGACAGTTCATTTTACCTCTTTGCAACTCTGTTAACCAATCACAGTGTTCCCCACAGGACTCAAATCATTGTGCAAATACAATTTATAATAGGATTTTCTTCGGTTGCGTTAAGATGAAGTATTTAAAAACCGGCTGACATAAAAACCCTTTAATACTATTAATGGTTTGGAAACACCTTTCTTCCAGTGGCTGCTAATCTATGTATTAAATATAGCAAGGAAAATCAAACTGATATTTTCTCAGCATTTTTCTCCTGGTCAGATTACGCAATTTCTTTATATAATATGAGGATTCTTGATATTTAGACATGTCTTCATTAGTGGTCTAATTCTTATAAACCGAAATTTGGGCAATTATTTCAAAAACATTTCTTCGCTGCGCATTGCCAATGAGAAAGCATAACTACAATCCCATCTTATATAAAAGGCATTCCAGTAAATGAATGATGCCACAGTAACTTGTCACAGTGAATGATTGCTATTGCAATCACGCCCAACACGAAATTCACAACCTCCATTTTCGATATTGGAAAGTGACAACCGATCCTTTACACCAAGAACCCACGGCAGCAATACGGTATCAAAAATCTAACAAAAAATGGACATATTTTTGAAAACGGAAGGTCCGGCAACTTCTTCGAAAGGCATGAGACTATACTTAAATTCTCTAAAGTAATAACATATTCTAAGCAATATTCAACTGTAGGCGTTCAAAAATGTTTTAATAACAGACATAACAAATATATTACTTGATCACAATAAAATCATTAAAACTTCACAAACTTTCTTAATAACGATGACACAGGCAACAGGATACTTACAGCACCAAAAATCTGACCAGAGCCTGAAAAATATCTTTGGTTAACCTCCAAAGTATTGGAATTTTGTCCAAATCAGAAATATCTTTTTTTAAATCAATATTCTGTCCAGGTTAAGACACCTAAAAATACATGCATTTTTACTAATTAGATTCCATTTTGTTTGCCGTTCGTCAGGAAGACTTTTATTTCAAAAATTCGTCATTTGTACCACAGATTGTATAAATTCTTCATATATATATTGTTTCATCAGCTGCTGCAAGCGTCGTTAAAGAGTCGGTTCTCTCCTTTTCGCTAACGCCCTAAAGACTTTTAGCCATAGCATTGTTATGCTCCGCTATATAGATCTCATTTTCTGAGTTCTAACTAGTAAAATCGTTTGTCCATTAAAGAGATGAAGGTAATAAAAAAATGACCTGAAGTCTATAAGCAGTCAAAACGTCGTCATTTCTCTCATATTTAATATAATCTAAGGCCTATTTTGCAACAAACATCTCAGCTATAAAATCTTATTGTGAATCTCGAGGCGATATATCTTCAATTCAATTTCTATACTTTTTCAAAAATGAATATCCGCACACCCAAATCTGTTAACCCACTTTGATTCATCGCTGAAAGTATAATGACCATCGTCCTAAGCCTAAAAAAAACTTAGAGATATTACTAAATAGTTCGCAAATATTAAGCATAATCGCATAATAAATGTTTGTTTCGTGATCCACAGTTTTCTGGTATATCTCTCTTCTAATATCTACTGCCAATAGGCAGCCACGGTAGGTAACGCCACATTTGAAACGGAACAATGGCAGTCAATTATTGCCCTCAGTTATTCTCTGAATCTGCGGATTCTTAATCATAAGCTTGTTTGCGGTCCTCAATAAAAATTCACTGCCTTAAATAAAGATTTTTTTCAATTACCGTCAAATATAATAAGCTTAATTTCAGCCCTCAAGCCTAGGGAAGTCCGAGCAGATCTTATTTTTCAATTCAATTTGCTCCCTCTGATTCAAATATAATTTAAGTGTGAGATAAAATTCAAATTGGATCGACTTTTATATTCATATAAGTAAGATTTTTCAGAAGTAAAACTTACGTTTGGGAAACGCATTATTTCTTTTCTATGTTTTAAATACTATAAAAATCTGTCTAATGAACTTTAAACCAAATTTCTTCGCCCATTTCACTAAATCACCCAATACTTTTCTACTCGATTCTGAAAGTCAGTAGGTAGCAGGTGTTCTCATGAAGACAGTAATAACGCCTGCGTATGCATGCAAAAATCCTTAACATTCCACATATTACGCATAAAATAAATAAAAAAATATCATACGTAATAAATAGTTTTAGGACCAAAGCGCGGCTCGTGTGCACTACAATATTATATTCCCACGATCTGTTTGTCCGTGAACTGTGCGGTTCTAGCAGTAAGAAACGCATTCATTACTCCAGCGATCATAGCAAAAACATCGAATTTCCATAAAATCAATTTACTGGGCCTATTCTTTACAGAATTAAAGGCATTTTGAATGACCGCCGGTGATATCAAATTAGCTAATTACTTCTGTTCCTGACATGAATAATGAAGGAATAAATAATTTAAAGGACGTAACCGTGCCTCCATGCTTATATACTATATTGATACTTTGTAACCTGTTTGACTCTAGGTAGTTTATTAATCGACCGGTAATCAACTTGTTCAATACTTTACACAAATTGGGAGTAGAAATATGGGACGATAAGAGCTGGTCCATTGGAGATCTTTCTCTTCTATAGGAATGAATATAGCTTTTGTATTTTCTGGAGCTTTTCAGGAAATACCATTGTTTTTTCAACAATCAGAAATACTCTGGAATCTTTGTTAGCATAAAAGGTGTCAGTAATTGTTTTAAGTATCCGTCCTTCTTCAATTTTCTAAAAACAGATTAAATTCCCTTTAATGGGAAATCTACCATACACTTGTAAACATTAAATGAATTATCTTTTATCATCGGGAAAATGATTCCGAATTAAAGCCATTTTTCTTTCCAGAATGTTAGTTGTAAACTAACTGTCCGTTCTCTATGCATTTTAGAAAACAAGCACAAAAAACTGCCATGGGTTAAAAAATTAACAATCCCAAATCCTAATCACTATTACTTTTTCATCAGTTTTCATTTTATAAGAAAATTAATCACCAACTATACATTCACAATAGACACCTATACCCAATTGGCCCACATTTTCGAGAAAAACTAAAAAAAAAAAAAAAAAAAAAAAAAAAAGAAGCTTTGTTGGGATTTTTTTCTATAGAAAATAACATGCATTTCAGACGAAGCTCTTTTAATTATTTGCTGGCTTTTATTTCCTTCGAAAGATCATGGATTCATTCATCACTATTTCTATGATTTCTAGAATTCATTGATTTATTCCTACAGACATTAACAATATCATCTGCCTCTGATCACATAACATTGTAAACATATACTAAAAGACACTGATCCGCTGTCAATTTCTATGAGAAAATACCACGGTAGATCCCTTAAGGCACTGAGCTAATTTTGCCAATTATTATTCCAATGAAAGATTTTGAATATAAAGTAATAATTAGTAGTCATTCGAACTCCAAAACATTCCACCTTCGATGGAAATCTCGAGAACAATACTTCACTTTACATTTTCTAAACATGTAAACATTAAAATATTAATTAGGGTTAAAACCCATGATTTCTTGGTACTTCATGAAAGCTCTCTTACTTAATCGCCGCTTCTTCCATATTCAAAACTAATCAGAGAATAAAATTTAAAAAGACTACTGCAAAAAATTGGACCAATTTCACCAATTTTATTCAACATTTTATTTCACCTCTTTACTATTGTACTTAAGCAATCAGATTTTTCTATATTTGTTAAGAAAGTGTAATTTAAAATAAAATTTTTCATCTGCAGAACTAGCCATCATCAACAACTGAAGGAATTCCAAAAACTATTCATCTATCTATTTTTTAAAAAAAGTAATATAATAAAAAATCCCAAATCTTCAATCACTGTTCGAATTTCGTCAGTTTTGAATTAATTTAAATCTCATAATCATTAAATATATCATCAGTGGTGTCCTAAATATAACTGCAATTTCTGGTTCAGAGATTTAGCAAAACAAAAATTTTGTAGAACCCTGCTAAATTATCGTGTAAATATGGTGGGTAAAGAGATCGTTGCCTAAATTGTGTAGTCTATTTAAAAAAACATTGCCAGAGAATCAGTAAGTCAATTGCAACCCCTCGACCGATATAGTTACTTTTTACTTCAAATGAGAGAACCTTAGATACCTCAATCAACGATGTCCCATCTTGTCATTCAGAAGGTTCGAAAGAAATTACAAAAGCAGAATTTCATTCCTTCTTTGTCTGTGAAGAAAAGGCTTGACAGAATTTCTTAAACTCGCCAACAACTGCAATGACTTCAGTAGTACTTATTTCATATGGAATTACGAGCTTTAAAATCATAAGCAATAGCCGACTCTGGAGAAATATCAAAACACAACTTCTCTGCACGTTCTCTGTTGAGAAAGATTTAATCAAAATCTACCAATTTCGATCACTGCACCCTTTTTTCAATTTTTATTTCATATGAATATTTATGACTCTCAGATACATTAGTAGTGGACATTCTATGATTGCGATATTCCGTTTTCCAAATATGCTACAAATGGAAATTGGATTGCACTCGCATCGCCAACAACTGAGCTCAATATTCCAGTTCCAAACTGTTTGCTAAAATGATTATGGAAAAAAAATATGTAAACTAAGGACTATGTTTCCAAGCTCCAACCACTGCTCTGGTTTTGTCAAATTTCATTTCATATGGAAGGGTGTAGTTATTTCACTCTTACCCATCAACATTCATCTTCTAGGAACATCAAAAAAAAATTGTCAGAGCAACAACCTCAATAAATAAGCTATATTTGATAATTATGCTCGACAATAAATAACATTTATTTTTGTGCAAGTATATTCTTAATATTAGTCTATTCGATTGTGATGAAATGTTATTTATCAAAGGGGTTTGACATATTATTATTTACAGCTTAAGCAAACAGATTGCCTCTGAACGTTTCTAGACTATCTGCTAAAATAAAAAAAAATAAAATCAGTGAACTAGTAACCTAGATGTATCCCTCCTCGACATTTTTTTATTTCACATGACAGGTCATGGACATTCAATCGATCATCAAGGGTCACATGTTTGTTTTAACACTTCTCTGTCTGTGATAAATCTCGAAAATCGAACCTCAATATTTATCATCTATTGCCAAAAACTACGACAAACCTCCCTTAGATACGTCAATAATATTAATCTGTCCCGTAGAGGCTTTCATTAATGAGAGAAATCAAGCTACTTTATTGTAACTACCAATGGGGAAAATTCCTCAGAGGATATTCTCAGTCGCATCCCCTGCACAGATTAGGCCAATTTTTATTTCATTTCAAATTTCATGGTTCTTAGATGCGTCATCAATGGTCATTCCATGTGCTTCCTCCACTTTCGAATATATATCGCGAAATAGAAATTTACAGAACCTAAATCAATCAAACCATTTAATGTAGCTTTATTCACTTATTTATTTTTCAACTCTGAAATCATTGCCGAAAAGCAGAAGGATATAGATAAAATTTGTTAAAATAATTAAAAATAGCTTCAAAACTGAATTTGTTTTGAAATAAGAAATAACTTATCAAAATTTCTTGAAATGAGTAAATTCTCTAATTAAAATTTTATTAGAATTTAATATCGTGAGTTTCCATATTATCACCAGAGATTGCTAGTATGTATTAAAAGAACCGGGAAAATCACTGCCACTCCCCTTTGGCCGAATTCAATAGTTTCTTTCAGCCAAATTTTTTATTTCTTATGAGGTTTATGGAGACTTGTTATATCATGAAAGGTTTCAATTCCATGCAGCAGTTTTCCTTTTATATAGAAAATTTTTTTTAATATTTTTTCGCTGTACCTTCACTAAGAAGAAACCTTCTCCAGGATTGCTCAAGCCTGTGAAAATATGCCATTTTTTATCATACACGAAAAAATGATGGCAACTAAATAATCGCGGCAGAGGTCCCAATCCATTGCAGTTTGACAGTTTCATTTCGAAGGGAGTTCCTGAATTTTTATGCACTCAAATTAAGGACGTATACAATCGCATGTTTACCGAACCAGCATGCAGTTTAGACCGGAATATTAATAAACGCTTCTTTGTAAGCAAGATTTCCAACCCCATCCACAGTAATGATTTCGCTGTTATTTTTCATATGAAAATTCCTAACCCTTAAACACATAAACAATAATCATCTGTCCCAATAGGGTCACTTTTGGATAAAAATCTCAAAACATTTTTATTTTTGGACTCACTTAATGATGAGTTTTCTAAATTAAGTTTATTTAATGATAATTAATGATTATTCTTCCAAAATGAGTTTTCTAAATCTCAATTTTCATAATTTTTTTAAACTACTTCTGAATATGATATTAAAAAAAATAGAAAAATGATTCAATTGAACATTGACATACAGAAAAAGAAATAAAATTTAGTCTCCTATGAGTCCATCAAATTTAACATTGAATGCAACATCAAATTTGTTGATAATGATTACTATTGTTTTTTCATCTATAGAGATGGCAAAAATCTAATTGAATGAGAATGCTGAACACCAAAATGACTTTAAGATGGCATGCTGTATATTTTTCCACGTTTTATATACTGAAACTCATATGTTCCAAATCTTGCATGTTTGTGGAGCAAAGTAGAGCAAGAGTTAACTGATTCTGAATAGACTTAGTTTTGTTTGGGAAGAATTTTGTTCGGAAATGGTGGCATGATATCGGTTTATTTTTTGTGTGGTAATCAGCAATATTGAGTTTTTGATACTATTGAAATTTTTAATATAATCATAATATTTAGATTTCTTCGATGTGGTTTTTGTTTCG
The DNA here is from genome assembly GCF_947563725.1 of Argiope bruennichi. Taxonomy (NCBI): domain Eukaryota; kingdom Metazoa; phylum Arthropoda; class Arachnida; order Araneae; family Araneidae; genus Argiope; species Argiope bruennichi. The sequence continues at coordinate 132,042,310 of NC_079154.1, read as the reverse complement.
AGTCGCTTGTTTTTCCACAATTATGGAATAATAGATAAAGTGGTTTCAAAATATCCGTTTATAAATACATGCCTTTCGTAATGAGAATATCAGCAAGCTCGTTTTCGATGATGCTGGGCTGTACTATGGTCCAAATCAATTCATTGGAAAGGACCTGTTAATAATTTTTGAAATTCCTGTGCCAATACTGATAATAAGTCTGGAATCAATTTGTGAAATCTATAGGTCTTTTAAGATCCATCAACTATCAATCAATAAAATGTATTTTTTGAGCTGATTAACAAACTTTTAAACGCATGAATGACTGCGAAAAATTCATGAGTGAAACCGCTGTTATAAATTAAAATAGATCCTGACCTAGTTCCCCTTGTAGTAATATTTGCGAAAGAAGATGCGCATTCATTGTTTCACTGAGATGCATCAGTCACTAGAATTATTTTATCCGCAATTCTGAAGTTTATAATCTTGGTACAAGCCTTGAATAGTTCTTCACGGCAGGTTTTTGAATCGAAAACGAAATGCTTGAAGATAAAAGAAGACATAGGTGTCGATTAAATTTATTAATGCGATATTAGAGGAATTTTTCTGAGATTCATTAGTCTCGGTGGTTGTGAATTGGATATGAATATTTGAATAAGGCAAATGAAAGACTTAGTGCTAAATATTTGATTAGAGAACATTCGATTAGCATCTTACATCTGAGTATATTTGAGGAATGCATCATTGTATATCTGAGGAACCGCTTCCAAAACCATTTACGAAGCGATGAGAATGCCCTGCAGAGTTTCCGATATAGAAAAAATCTCTCTTGTTTGCAGTTATAGAGACAAAGCAGACAGATTCCAGTTTCCTTCTAATTGTTGAATTTATTTTATTAAATGAAAGGAGAACAATTCCAATTCTTGGCTGCTATGTATTTGAGTGGATCCAGTCTTTTAATAACTGATATTTTAAAAGTTACATTAGAAGAAAGAATATATGCTAAGGAATTTGAAATTTTCTTCTTAAGGAATTTCAGCCCGATTTATTTTATACAGTATTCCTAATGTTAGAAAAATTAATAGATTCGCTTTTTTCTGGGTGGATTCGTATATCCCACCACGCGTTACACCACTGGATTATTATATCAAGATAAAACTGGAGGATTCTTAGGATAAATGAGGGACTGGAGAAATAGTAGAATTTCGGTATGGGGTTGAATAATTTCAAATTGATCCTTTTTATGTATAAATAGAAAAGAGAAATCATTTTAGCCCCTTGTATTATGAAAAACTTTGAAATGAAGGCTTAATGTTTGATCAAGAAATTTTCCAAAAAGTGAAAAAGTTCCTAGTATCAGAGTAGCTTTCATAATTTCATTTCACTTCCATATCTTTAATACCTAGTTGAAGATATTTATAGATCAAACCAATTTTCCGAACCAAATAATATATATGTTATATCTAGTTTGATGGCGATAAAATTTTGTCATTTTTTTTTTTTTTTACTTTTATAATTTTATGATGTCAGATAGAAAAGAGACAGTGATAATATATTTGTGGCAAGAAAATAGAATGATTAAGACAAAAGTTTGTATCAGAATTCATTATTCCTTTTAGAAATAATCTTTTTAAAACTTTGTTTGAAAATATGAAGAAAATTGAGAAGTAGAATAAGGCATTTGCATTATTGTTTGCAGATTCCTGCATTTTAAAGATTTTTTGTGTTCTGTTGTAATATTTATGTTACTTTAGATATTTCGTTGCATTTTTCTAATAAGTAGTGTTAGCAATAATCGGAAAGATTTTATGTAAATTGCGCTTAGATATGGCCTGAAGGAAATGATGGGTATTGGGAATGTCGTAGTATGATATAATATATGAATAATAGTTTGAAATGTTTTAAAAGTTAGATTCTTTTTGCTGAATTCGTCACTGTAGAAATCGCAGAAATTTTCCCCATCGATATTTTGTAAGGTGCAGTTTTTTTTTTTTTTTTTTGGGGGGGGGGGGGTGAGGGGTGAGATTAGCTTGTTGACGAGGGTTAGAGATGAAGAAGCTGAAATTCGTATGATGTTGGTGTTATTCACGGGAATGTGATCTCTGTTGCGGATGGACTTCAAAATCTTAGATTCTTACAGAAAAATCTACGTCTTCATAAACTCTGCTCCATTTATGTAAGCTCTGTTTTGAAATGAGGTTTTACCTCAGGTCTTTTTTTTAAACGTTGAATCATAACAGAGATGTGAAAAAGGGTCTCTATCTAACAGCAGGAGGTTTTTCTTACCTAAATGAAAGTACGGTGGTCGTTGCACCAAGGAGAATTTGTATGGAAAGATATAATATTTTGAAGTGCATCAGCAAAGATTTCACTGGCATACATTTTTAAAAGAATTATAAAAAGTAAAATCATGTTCTGGTAGTTAATGCTGTGGCAGGAGATTTTTAAGTTTCGTCCAATTAATTTTTTCTTGAAATTATGTACATCGTTTCATGAATTCAGAAAAAATAGAATCTTTCTTGATTATCGAAATAAACTGCAAAAATGATGAACGGATAAACATCTGATTTGGTGGTGTTGAGCTGTAGTAAGAATAATGAGGTTGGTGTAACGTGAACATGCATGTGTTAGCATTTTGAAATCATTTTTAAAAATCGAGAAAAGAAAATCATGAGCCCCTGCACTTAAACTGCATGTTGCAATTGCTGGATATTTGTGGATGAAGTAGTGAAAGGTAATTCAAAACTGAGATATTTGATTGCTTAGGTAGTCGAAACGATTAGCAGAAAACCCTTTTTGGAAAATGTATGCCGATGGGGGAAAGTTACAATGTTTAGAAGCTACTTGAATGACTCGAGCCTCAATATTAATTCGGGTTAAATATAAAGGGATCCGTTGATTAGAAAGTTTCCTATCAATAAATATAAGGTGACATTTTCTACCATCTGATTGTCTGTCTTGACGACAACTGAATTAATGTAAGATGAAACTTTTATCCGGTGATTTAAGAAAGTTGCAGGAATTTGAAAATGAAAAAGAAGATTTTGAGCCAAGGGATTTTGATTAGAGGACATTGTCGAAGGGAATGAAGTTTTGATTAGGTTAACGCCAATATCGAAATTCACATGGTTAAAGATTAGGTGCATTTTCCTTTTATGCTACCGCAGTTTGTCATTAAATACCGAATAGAACTTCTCATGCTATTCGACCAAGTCTCTAGAGCCTTTTCGATGCAAGACCAATATTTGGATTTTGGAAGATGATTGGCAGTTTGGTTTACATTCTAGTCACATTTATCAGTACAATCGAAAAAAAATCTATATATTCAACAGTTCTAAGGCTAGCCAGTGACCGAGTAAGTTCGAAGCCTTTGCTAAAGAAAATCGTAATGACTTTCCTATTTCGAAGTGGATCTGTCCAACATTATTAGCAGCAAAGACGTTCGCTTTTTCAGAAAAAAAAGGTATCTTTTTATCCTATTCATCTTCTTCCAGAACTAAGAAAAATTAAATGTAGCGCATTTAAAAGTTGAAATTTCTAAGGAAAAAAAATCCTCTATACCTACACTCATCCGAAATGGATGATAATAATAATTGAAGGGAGATCATTCATTGCTTTAATAGACTCGGGTGATTTTTATAATCAATATCATTTAGCACAAAATTCGGTGCATCTAGATAAAGCAAGCTCTGTAATAATAATCGTAAGCTACGTAAATAAGTCGAACGTGCTTCTAAAAAAAGTAGATGGAATATTTTCAGAATCTTGTAAGGTGTTGAACAGCGAAGGCGACGAAGAAATCTTACAAGTTTATAGCCTTACAATAGTACAGTCAAAATTTAATCTTAAGCTCGGACTTTTTAATAACATTACAAAATATAATTGGCAATGGTCATACTGATTTACTGTTGAAGACGCGATCAACAGCGGAGTATTTTTAAGAAAGCAATAACTGAAATGGCATAAGAAGATTGACAATGCCCCATTATTTCGGAAAAGAGAAGTGCTCACTGATTCAGTATAGAAAAATCCAAACTCTTCAACGAGTTTTAATTTTTAATTAGCTTTAAAAGCGATGGGGAAAACATTAACAGGTTGTACATTTTCAAACGATTTCCCATTTCCTTCATTAGCACATGCGTCAGATGGGCTGAATATATTAGTTAAGAGAGCAGTTCTGAAGGTAAGAAGAACTGACCTTGGATGAATAAAAACTCCACAAGCGATAGCACAAGATCCAAATATCAAACAAACAGAACTGTTGATAAAGGTGCAGCTTCAGTATCCGGAAATTTTAAACCAGGATAAGCATAAAATGCTTTAAAATACCGAATAAATACGAGGAACATTTTACTTTCAATACGAGAAACATTTTACATTTCAAATATTGCAGAGAATTAATGCAGTTGAGAGGAAGTAGAGAGAAGGTTTTGAAGGAGGTTTATTCCAGAATTTTCATGTCCGTGGGCAAATTCACAAGTGCATTTTCAGGATCTTGGAATTCATGAAGGAGTCAAAATGGAAAATGTCGCATCATTGCGTAATCTATCGCCAATTTTAAAGGTTTATAGAAGAGAGAAATTTATAGAATTGAAATTATATTGGATAATTTAAAAGGTACCAATTGTTTATCATTCATAAATATTTTTTTCTGGTTGTTGGTAAATAGGAATGAATGAAGATGACCGAAAAACTCAGTATTTGTTATCTTTGACAGTTTAGTAAGTGTTTGAATTGATGCATTTTCATTTTGATCTCTTCAACGCCCCTTCCTCTTTTTAAAGAATGAAGCATGGCTTACATCCGCAATAAAATTCCACCTGCAGACAAAATATCAGAGGACTGGAACCTATCTTTTAAATCGTTTCTTTGAGCGTATTTTAGAAGCAACATGATTATTTGCTTGCAAAACATGATTAAAAAACATGAACACATTATTTGCACTGATTATTTAACTCAATATGCTATCACATCAGCACTTGCCAGCATCGAGGGGCTTCAGAAAGTAGGATTACTTCTGCAGGTTATTCTTTTGAAGAAGTCAACTATAAAAAATAAGTAATTAAATAGGAGAACTAGATTTCTGCCTAAAATACTGAGCAAAACTCTTTTGTCTCTGCAATATAGATAATCTAATTTTGACATCCTATCATCGTGCAATAAATGGCTTGCCTAAAAGGTTCAATAAAATACTGGTTAAAATTCTAAGGTATACGTCGAAGTTGAAAAAAGAGATTGGAACGCAATTTTCCCATTTATCACATTTGTGTAGAATATTCAAATATAGAATAAGAAACTACGAATCCATTCCATTATATTGCTTCCAAAACAAAGACAACACTGTATAGAATCCCCTCTCCAAAGCAGAATGTATAACTTATTCGGCATCCTAACTTGTTTGCAATCGCAGAGATAGGATGCCTTCGCTCCCTTGATATGCAAACGAAACTAGGGGAAATATTGGCCAATGCCTTATGCTCCACGTTACCTTAAAAATCGTTTCAAACCGGTTTAAAAGTTTTATAAAATTTTCGCTAAAGTAACATTTTGAGTTCAATAAATTCACATGAAAACTGTCAGAGATAGCTTACTTGTTATAAGACGTTGTCACTAATCGATGGAAAATGAAAGACATAGTTAATATAAAAGACACCATTGAAACGGACTGAATAAACCAGAAAATGAGTCCAGATTGGGAACATCGCATGATCTCGAAATCGTTTTCCAATGGAAAAAAAGCTGGTGCTTCAGAGAAAGTGTTTCACATTGAAACAATTAATTGAAAGATTCTACGCTGACTTCCTGTCCTTGTATTGGAATTGATTAAATCTGCTTGAGCAAAAGTCTAATAGCTTGCAGATAAAATATTGATAACATAATAAATTATCAATTTTAGAAAATTCTTCAATGTGCGCACATTTTCGTTCTTTACCTTCTTGTTAAAATCTTTTCGTTGGAACAGGAATATGCTTATTTTTGTATTGTCTTTAATTCATTTTTTTTTAAATACACCGATTTTTCAAAATTTATTTACATCGTACAGTATATTCAAAATAAATAAGTAATAACTGTTTCTCCGCTCAAGTCGCTGATCCTATTTCGTTAGTTTTTATTTCATATGATGTTCATTCAGAAGAAATGCAGAAAGGATCTGTGTTCACCATACTTTCCCAACAGAAACCGTTTTCGATAGATATTGATTACTGCACAATTATGCATTCCCTTGCAAATAAAAAGAACTATAGATTCCTTCAGTCTAGATGATTGGTCTGATTTCACCAGTTATTAAATCATTAAAAAAACTGAATATTACTCCTTATTCCATAAATGTTCATAAATCCATCCCTAGCCTTCATTTTCGCTAGATAATTCAGAAGCATTTCTTTACTGTACATTCTCATCAGAGGTGAAACAAAACCATCAAAGAGTAATGTGCTCTATAGTCCATGCTCTTTACTAAGCTTCAATTATTGTTTCCTATAAACTCTCATGATATTTTAAATATATAAGGAATAGCCATTTAACCCCACCTTTATTACTGTGCTCCATTTTCGAGGGATAAATCATCTTATGGGACTCAACCTGAAAAACTATATCAATATTTTATAAATGTTTTCATCAATTAGCGAGAAAAGATCCAAATTGTTGCGCAAGTAGAGTATAAAGCAATATTTTCTTTGGTAATAACGTGGTTATTAAATAGCTGGTCGCCTAAAGGAGATGGTTCATATATTTAAAATAATAAGAAAAATTACTTTCGTAGATCTGACCACAAATCCGATTTCGTAGATTTAATACATATGAAGACACATTATTTCCTTGCATGCCATCTGTAGTCACCAATACTTTAAAACACTCCTATTTGGAGAGAAATCTCACATATAATTCATTGGAATAAGGTGAAAAGAATTGACAAAGCTATCCATTTATAAAAAAATATCACAAAATAAAAATTTAACCCAGCTTCAAAAACTGAACCGAGTTTTTCGTCAATTAAAGCACACAACAACGCAATGGTGCTTCTCTATGTTTATAGTGCCAGCTTAATTTAAAACCATATTTTCTTTGGTTGTGATGAGCTGCAATTCATTAAAATTCATTCGTGTGGCTAAATTAATATATTCTCAATATAGTAGACGAAAAAATGATCTACGAGTGTAGCTTGTTAATATATTAAAATAATAAGAATTATTATAATTAAATTATTAGAAATGAGTTCTTCTAGAGCAACCACTCTTACAATTTTGCCAATTTTGAATTCATACAAAATTTTATGTGTCTAGAGACGCCATCGATGATCATTTTCCCCGTATCACAACTCAGTTCCAAGAGAAATTTCAAAAACGCTAACCTCATTTCTCTACGGAAGTTAACTCGACAGTTTTCTATGATCCCTACTCCTATATCCCTTTCTTCAAATTTCACTTTCCATGAAAACTCCTGAACTCAAGATATAACACAGCCTCCAATTTTCGTATGAAATTTCAAAAAACAAACTTTATAGAGTTTGTTTTTCCCTATAAAAAGAGACAAAGAAATACCTCTACAAGGTCGACCATTTTACTGAATTCGCTATTTTCATTCAAAGAAGAGCTTTTAACCCCTACCAACATCATCAACAGTCACTTACTCCCTTCAATCTTCCAATTAAATTATATCGTATAAATAAAAACAAATTAACAGCGTCCTATCATCATCAATTGCATCGATTCCCCGAATTAATTTGGCCATTTTGCAAGCAAACGTTCCTATTCATCATGCTTCATGTTTATTTAAAACAGCTCATTCCTTGGTTGTAATAATATGCAATGCATCAAAGTCGGTTAATATGATTAAATATATGTAATTAATATGTTGGGCAACAGCTGGTAGTCGCAGGCGAATTGCCTCATCATTTCAAGAGGGGATGGAGTTTGAATAATCGTTGAGCTAGGGAGCTTCTTCATTATATAGAAAAGAAATTATCCAGGAAAACATATATATAATATATAATGATACATCCAGAAGCTTAATTATCAAAACCATAGCTTTCTTTGCCAATGATTAATTCGGCTTCAGTAGGCCTTAAAGAAATTTTGGAATTCATTAATATTTTCGTTTATGCTCTTCCTTATTTAAAGGTTAAGCGCAATGTTGGGAAAACGCAGCTTTTCACTTTGTTGGTTTAAAAACAATTAAAGTTTATAACTCTATCTGTATTTCTTAAAAATATAACCCTTTAGGCTTTTTATGTAATAAAAAACTACTAGAATGTAATTTTTTTACATTCTAGTAAATATAGTATAGAGATAGTAACGATCAAAAAATTCGAGCCGGAGATTTTAACAAATCTTCACCCTTTAGAACTCCTTAAGTTGGAAAAACACATTTTTCGGAAATGTCCATTTGTCAGACTGTGACAAAGATAACTCAAAAAGCTCTCAGCTTAGACGACTGAAAATGGAGGCACGATCTTTGCAACAGGTTTCTATTAAATTTTGAATAAGAAGAACACATTTCACAAGAAGTCCGACTTTTCGCGTATAATTGAACGCAGAAAACTACAAATCAGAGAGAGCTAGATCATTTAAATTGGGTACATAAGCTTACTATCAATAGAGGTCACACCTGCCAAATATGGAGATGAATCCAAGAAGTGGTGGACCGTCTGTACTTTCAGAAACACGCATACGCAATAACTCAAAAACGCAGTATATATCAAATTTAGTGTGTAATTTTCCGAATAATTTTGCTTCAGTCAGTTAGGAAAAATTCTCACGAAGCCGATAGGAAACGATAGGAAATTGATTTTCGAATACTGTTAACCACATGGCAGGGATTAATCACCAAATTAATCAGAAAGGATGACAAGAGAAGTTCATTAAAAATGCTAAATTCAAGCGAAAAGTTAATGTATCGTAACTATTACACGCCAATGCCATGCAAGGCTTTCTTTGGGATAACGCCTCTATTAGAGAGTACGCGAGACGGTTTCAGAGAGACGAATGCCAAGGTTTAGTGAAATATGAATAGTTCTCTCGGTCACTCTTAGCTGATCACTTAAATTAGATTTAAACTAAGAAAATATCATTTTCCTTGTATATCAGATTCGGGAATATAATTCGAGATTTTGTTCACTGAAAATTAATAAATATACAGAATGATAAAATTTGTCTAAGAAATTACAAACTTCAATGGCCAGTATCGTAAATTGAGAAGAAGTTTATACCCTGAAATGCTTTTCCAATCTCATGTATAGCGTATTTTTTTTTCTTCAAAGCAGTTCCACCTTTTCCACAGTAAACTAATCGGATTTGGACAGTCAAAAATGTTCGTGATTTCTAGACCAAATTGTTATAAGCTTTCAAAAATAATAAAGAAATTCATAAATATTCCATGAATAATTATAGACATTTTTCTTATTATTATGCCTTATTTTCTTTTGTAAAGTAACAAAATTTCCATTATTTCCATCTGAAGGGTTTTCATTATTTTAATATTTTTAGCATTTCTCAGGAAAGAGAGGAAGTAGTGAAAATTCTAAGAAGTTTTACTCATCTTATTCTGGCATTGCGATAAAAATGCAAACCCTCTTAATACGAACACCGGTTCATTCTTCGAATCGGAACTTTGAAACTTCCAAAATCAAACCATTCGTTCATTTACAGCTCAATATAAAAATTATGGAAATCCTTAAAATTTTCAGCTATTCTATGGACTTTAAGCTATTCGATGTTATTTCCAAATGGAAGAGTGTCATCTAATTATATAGAAAAATACAGTCTCATATTGATGAGTTAAACAAAAATGTATTGTTCTGAAAATATAATTCATTCCAATTTTATTAAAAGCGATGAGTTAACTAGACTTGCGTCTTTACAATTTTAATTTCCTTGTAAGAATAATTTCTCACGCACCACAATCGCTCTGAAAAAATTGAAGTATTTTTTTTTAATTCTGTAATTTTTTTTAAATATACTTTTAATAACGGAATTTGACAATTTTTACAAGAATAATCCAGAAAATAAATTTCTGTATGGCGGAAAGATAATTTTATTTAAATCCTAGTCAATCGGAACAAATTCCGCAATCTTTCAGCAACAGACGCGCTTTATTAGGATATGCCTCTTAAATGCAGAAATAAACACGAGTCCAGGAACTGATGCCGCGGAGTCAATTCTTGGACTCATGTCGGAGAAGTATTTTACGTGGGTTAGGAGCCATATTTATTCAGATCAGTTTCATCCCTGGAACAAATGCTTAATAAAGTATACTACAGATTTCAGTACAGTATGCTACAGATTTTTTTTCATTCGGTTCAGTAAAAGTTTGCTTCCTGATAACTGCTAGAAATGATTGCGGAGTCTGCCATTTTTTAAATCTCCACAATGTGCCTAATGTATGCTTTGCCATCTGATGGTGGAGCGAGAAACTCATATTCTCGATGTTTTGCATGCTTATTATTAATTATTTTTCTTTTTCTTCTGCCTCTGATGTCACGGGAGCGATCAGAACCAACGCCAACTATAGATGAATCGACAGAAAAGCAATAATGAGCAATTTTCTCTTTCAAGCTGAAGAAAGCGTCCACCGTATTCTTAGAAAGAAATGTGGTTCATCTATTATTAGGAGCAACTTCAAAATTACGACAGAGAGAGAAGGACTCGAGTATCGTTCACGTCATCGAGACATTGTTCAAAACGGCAAAGATTTACCTGAAATATCCTTTGTGTTTCTTCAAAAAGGAACTATAATATTACTGACAGATGGATTTTTCTATTCAATTTTTTTAGTGCCATCAGAAACTTCTCAAAATTGGACATCATCATAATAAGTTCAAGGGAATTAGGAAGAAAACTAAGCATTTATCGTAAACGTTTAAGAACAATTCATAAATTAATGCTGCATCTTTTGATTCGAACCATTATTGACTGTATTCAATGAGATTGGACAATCCAAGTGCATTTTTTGATAATTTGTTGAATTTTCTGTTTTAATTTTTGTAATCCGATTTGAAGAATTGTGAAATATGTCTGATGTCATTTAAAAGTTTATATCTATTCTCCAACAAAAGAAACTGGAGAAAGAAATCGTGTGGACACGTATTCTCTCGCATCCAGACACTTTTGCTTTATGAGCTGAATGCGATTGATACGTTGTCTGTAGGTGTGTGCAATGTGTGTCTTACTTTCCCTTTAAGCTAAACAATTCAACAGCAAGGAAAATTAGAATGCAATATATCCCTAATCGCTATTTATAGGCTGTACATCCAAAGCTAGACAATACGTAATTCAGTAACCTATATTTTAAAGAGCGGTATTTCAAAATAACACCAGTATAATTCATATTAAAATATTTAATTATAATAAGCTTTTAAATTTTATATGGAAATAATCTTGATTTAGTAAGATTAATTCTATTTTGAGTGGACGCATAAAAGAAAATTTTTGCACTCTATCAACTCAATAACTTATTATGGTAGAATAGATTTGAAAATAAGGCAATTTTTTCAGTTGCTTCATTAACGAAATGTGAATTTTGATACCGTCATTGGTTAGCTGTTTGTTTAATTTATAGATAGTGAACATTCACATTTAACGAGTTGATCGTATGTTCTAGTATAGAAATGAAATGCTTGTTCCTTGTTGAAAGGCTGTATTTTTCGCATAGCGTTAAAGTAGGATTATAAAAATAACGTAGTATCAAATATAAACTAAGCTAATTAAAAATTAATGAAGCTTGCAACATCATCATTCGCATTCAGACGCTTTTTTTATGAGCTGCGTGCGAGTGATGCATGGTCGGGCCTTTTAATCTAATTAGTATCAGTGATGGTATACTTCTTCCGTATATATAGAAAGAACTATCAGCCAAATATTATTCAATTCTTTTTTCATAAATGTATCATTGGAAGTAGTCGAAAAAGGCTGAGAATTTATTTACTTCGGCAATATTTATGGATACAAAGCAATACTTTTTTTTCTCGCCTGCTTGATTATGATATTACTTCCGCTTCATTGTCAGGCTCATCTTCCTCTTGCTTCCGGATAGTCAGGTGGGTAAATTTAATCGAGCATTGGATTTGTGTAAATTTAACCAATTGCTCAGGGTCTATTAATAGTTACTTCTATAATCTCCATCCCTTTCCATAAAGGCAAAAACAAATATAATAAGAAGTTAAAATGAAACCGCAGCAAAAATGACTTACGGAATTCATAGTGATATATGTAAAAGCAAAGAAAAATGGTTAAAAACTATATACAAAATTTTCTATTTTAAAAGTCAGTTGTTGAACGAAATTTGGGCCAACAACCTAAGGTTCAAACCCCTTACATTAGTGAAGGTTCTTAAACTAGCCCTTGGGTCGCTGCCGCTATTCTTTTTTCGAAAGTAATTTTCGCATTCTCAGAGGTCAAATGTGTTACAACAAACAATAGGAGACCTCAATACTTATTAACTATAGTTTATTCGCTTTTCTTATGCTACAAGTAAATGATCAGCGCCGTCATAGAACCAACTCTGCTTGATCCGGTCATGTCTCTTTTACCTCCACTGAATTTCGACCAAACTGTATATTTTTCCATTTCGTTATCCACGATCAAACTATTATATAGCAGGCACCCTTTAAATGAAGTTCTAGTGCGATGTTTCGGAAAAGTAAGAATGAAGTCGCCAATTGCCCCCTCCCTTTATTTAAAATACTTTTCCGTCGTATGACCAGGATTCGAAATTGCGAGATTTGTCATGGAATAGCTATGTTTGGCCCTCCTGTTGTACCGATAATTTAAAATCTCTTTCAATGCCCTCCTAGATTCTCCTTAATATCCGATAAATGCATTCTTATTCTTAATTTCATGTTTGGTCTTAAAACACTTTTTGTAGTACTACACCAGACAAAGGGATTGCCGGGCATCTGAGTTTTTTCAAGATAAATTTTTAAAAAATACGATATAAAATTAAGATGGTTGCAGGAAGTATTGAAAACCGTAAGAATCTTAATGGTGACAGTAAATGGACCAAGACACAAGCAAGTTACGTATGTTACTCAAAGCTGTATTATGATATATAGAAAAGTTGTAATGTGGTTTGTTCAGATATTTCTAAAATTGCGCTAGGATGACGCAACGGAGATGTGTACCGTAGTTTTGTCAGTAAGCGAAAAACGGTAAATTGTTCGCTGAAGGTTACAATTTTTATTCCTTGAAGCCCCGATACTATATGTTTGCATAGGTATGTCTCCAGTCGGGTATTTTCAATATTGATATCAGTCGTATTTTAAATTGTCGTGAGAGGTGACGTCTCTACGTTGTTCTTGAATATTGTTACGATTCGATTGTTATTCATTTAAGCAGTCGACTTTCGAAAACAATTTCTGCGTGTTTCAATTTTTGAGAATATGGACCACGACAATCCTTTTCCTAGCAATGGTTGATTAAGATATACGAGTTATTTCTATTTCTATGAAGAATTTCATGAAAACGACATACCCTGCATCATGAATATTTATCAAAACGCCTGTAATGAGGTGTGAAATTTTGAAAAACGATACTGATCCTCTGTTTAATATCTGAATTCGTGCTACTAACGACATGCATTTTACTTTAAAATCTTTTTATTCATTAATTCCCGCAATTCGAAGTCTGTTTTGTACGGTGGATAGAAGAGTCGCTTTGTAGCTTTATTGGTCTTTCTCATAGATCGGGGTTTCAATGATCAATAAAAAATTCCAAACGACAGTTTATCACTAAACGCTTGAGAGGGAAAACGTTTATAGCACTAGTTTCTTGTGTTTTAAGATGGGCATTCAAACAAAACGAGCATTAATTTCTAGAATACGATATTAAAATTTCCTATGAAGCTAGTGCATTTTAATACAAATTAACTGAGTCGCTTTTACGCAGTACGGTTCGAGGTGCAATAATTTTAATAGCTTGGGAAGTACCAAAACAGTCGGAAACTATGATTCGAGCTAGCGCAATCGCTCGAAGCTTGTATTTCTTTCCAATTCTACATTTATAATGACGGAAACTTCATTTTATGAAATCATACAAGACTTTAAATGGCAAATCTCCATCTCGAAACTTGCCGTTTTACTAAACAATCCTCAACTTATCGGTATTTTCTCGCGCCGTTTCTCATTCAGCTGAAATAAGTACAGATAAGATAATTGAAACAGTTCAATTTATGAGTGATTTAATGATCAAAATGTAGATCCCATGAAATAAAACATCAAGAACTCTGACAACTATCTCTAGGGATTTGCTACGGCAGAGGCATTTTGCTTAATTATTTAAGATCGCTCTTTATAAATATGTCTTGTTTGGTTTTCAGATATTTGGAAACCGATATCAACTATAATTTTAATTGAAAACGCTTTTTAGCTATCGGATTTTCTTACCATTAACTTGTAGAGATTCGAAACAGTCGATAAGTTAAACTTTTAATACAATTTATGAGCCATAGAAAAATATGGAAATATAAAGATGGATAGCAAGCGAAAAAAATCTCAAGCCATCAGAATTAAGAACTTTTCTCTTGTGACACAAACATTAAGGGGGGAGGGGGGTACCTCAGCTCTACATGTACAAAATAATACTGGTTTATTTGACTAGTTCTGAAGGAAATGACTGTGCTTTATTATTTGTTCTCCGACGTTATTAAACTATCATTTTAACCTTCACAATATCATTTTTATTCCAAGACTGGAAAAATTCTGACACCAAACGGTTAATGGCAGCATAAAAAGAAACATTAATTGCAGCTTTAAGTAATCTCAATTAAAGAGAATTTTTCTCTTTCTTGGGATAATTCTGCCACAAATATTATCCAATGTAACAAAATTACACTTTAAATGATGATGGTAAAACAATTCGGAATATAAAATTCTAATTTTTTTTTCATTCCGACTCTACGTAAATTTTCAGTGAACTTGCAAAGATTTCATCCTTTTTCAAAAACACATCAAAAATTTTATTGTCCTCTGGAAAAATACTAACTTAGATATTTGCAGTTTCTTTCCATTGATAAAAACATACCCTATCGCACTTTTATAAAAAAAAAAAAAGCAATTTCGGATATACGGAACAATTGGATTTTAAATCGCCATTCATTATTTCAGGAAATAATTAGTTTAAAATGGTCGAAATAACATCTTTCCGCTTAGCCGTTAGTGCTACAATTTTACTAGAGAAACCAAGACATATTTTCCGATAGATAACTAATGTATAGAATAGTCGTAGCCTGTTAATTCGATACGTTGGACGAACAACTCTTTAATTTCTAGATAAAATTTGAAATTTAAGTTTTCAGAGCCAACCTGCCTTAAAACAAATCATTCTGATCTATCATGTTCTTGATTTCTTACACTGCAGTCTACACTCTTCAACGATAAATGTGTTTAATTGTCGAGGATCATTAAATAGCTTGTTGACTTACCTATTGAATGGTTAAATTTACTTACTGAAGGGAAAGTAAACGACTTTTCCTAAAAATAAGAATTACATAATACTGAATTTCAAACATGATAGATAATCACTAAGTCATCCGTGTCTATGTTTGACATCTCAAAATTTAGAACCGGTGAAACTAATAAAAATTAGATTTTTTCCAAAACAAACATTTTTTTCCATAAAATTAGGAATTATTCTTTCCGAAATCCTGGTGTTCCATTTCAGAAAACAACGAATAAGCAAAACTGTTTTCATCTTTATAATTCCTTTACTTGCATCACACTCGTTAGAAATTCTTCTCCTAACTGGGGTGGGGGACATTTTCTTTCCCTTCACTGTCTACCCGAGTGGATTGAAAATATACGAAGTACTTTATAACGATTATTGTATCACCACTAACATACGCTTTCTAATCAGTTAAAACATTTAAAAATTGTGGAATCGAACCATTTCTTTTGGATGAAAGAAGCCTTTTCACGATAATAATTTATCCTCTTCTAATAAAGTATTATTAGTGACGAGAGAATAACACGTGTGAATATCGTGCGAAAAGAATTTCAGTGAAAAAGCATTTGAGCAAGATAACCGGACAGAATTGAGTGGTTCAGTTAAGCGGACATACAAATTTTAGAAAAATATGGACCTTTGTAAAGAAATACATTTTGAAAGAAGAATATCAGTGTATAAAACTACATATTCTTGAGATTTTATTTGCATCGCCCTATTTCGTACTTGGAAGGAAATCCTATTTCTAACGATTACTTTTAAACTGAATATTCATTATTAATATCAGTAATTTTGCCCGACTCCAAGACAACATTCCCTTTCAGAAGTGCAAACACCTCTTACTTCGTTACGTATTTCTAAACTATATAGCATAGTTAAGAATTTAACCATAATATACAGAATCATTAAATTTGACACATATGAAATGATACTTATTACTTGAAAATTGCAGTTTAAAGCTAACTTGAAACCATCATTTTGCGTTATTTGAGATATAAAATATATCCTTAAAATTGCTAGTTTAAACGAATTACTGAGATTTTTTAAAAATATAAATCAGAAAATTGATCTTGCATAACAAGTAGTAACTTAAGGTAACTGTTATTAAGTTACTTGTTTCTTTCTAAGAATAGAACTTTTGATTCGAATCTCAAATCGGAAAAAGGTAGAAACAATTACGCGGCAATAGAAAAATTACCTTAGGAATTTTCAATCCAAATTGAAATTTCATAATCTACGTAAAGACACTAACATATATATCTAATATATAAAACCAGACATTAAATACTGATGTACAATCAACCCTGCGGAAGAATTTCAAGATTTTCAAAATGCTTGGAACATAAGAATCTGCTTCATAAAAATATATTGAAGTCATGGATGGTAATCAATTCATTTTAAGTTTATCATAGAGGATGAGTTCGATCTTTTCCTTTCAAGTTCACAGGTTCCTGACAGCCTTACATGAAACAACATGGAAACCACGGTTCGATTGGCACTGATTTAAAGTATTGATGAGCGAAAGTTGTATCTACCGGAGAAGAAACATCTTGCATACTTGAGTGCCGTTCCTTCCTCTAATAACCCAGAATTCGACAGATAGGGTGAACATTTATGAAAATCAAATGGTTTGTAAGGGATTACGGCATTTAAAAATATAGAAACATTCTTTAAATCGGAATATTACCTAAAATCAGATACAATAACTACCCTTACCTTACATACTAATTAGATGACTCAATAATATGCTAAATGGTGAAGTTATTGAAAACATAAGTTTAAGCAAATTCATTTTAATGGAACAGTTATGAAAGAAACACATTAAATTATGATGAAAGTTTATTTTACCATGAAATACAATCAAACATTTGAGACAACAATTTAAGCAGAATTTTAGCATAAACTTTGGTTTGCAAATTGTTTAAAATTTGTTTATGCTATGTACCAAGTATTATGTATCAAGTTCCTTACATGATTTTCAGAGCACTTTTACAAATTCTTCGATGCGATTATTAATTTTATACATTTTATAGAATGGCGATTCATTTTATTATACAAGATATTAAATAATCCAACAAATGTATAGTTTTTAACAAAAAATAAAATTTTTATCAATGCGGAGAACAATACTATTAAATAATAATAATGAATTTCGACGTTCATTTCAAAGTTCATTTCGATGAAGGAGAGACAATTTAGCTTTGAAGTAAAGTTTCTTAATAAATGCTGCCGATAAAAATCGATTTTAAATACTACTAATGTGCCGATATTCGTTTCAGAAAAAGACTGGTTTTCAAAAAGCAGAAAAGGGACTTATAATCGTGTGAATCTTTCTAAATATCTATGCCTAAATTACTAAATTTATACATCTAATCCTAAAGATATAATATAACCATATCTATTTTAATCTAACCTATTTAATCTAATCTAATCTAATCCTACAGAATTAATTATAATTACATTTAGTAAGATCCACACGAGTTGTGCCGTTATAATTTATTTTCATTTCATTTCATTGATTGAGCTTAACGTTTTTAACATCCAAAATATTTCCATCTTGCTTCTTTAACTCATTGCCAAATAAAAAAGCAGCAACGTCTCGATGTGAAGATGATATCCATTTTGACAGCGTTACAGCATTGTTATAAAGAAGTCTCCGTCCCAACCTTTCCTCTGGTTTTCTCGTCGGATTCTGGAAAATAGCTACGACAAAGAATAATTTTCACCTGATTCGCAAAAGGAAAAATTAAATTAATCTTTAATTAATCTTTCGCTTAGGAATTAAATTAAAAATTACATTTCCAATTATAAATTTCAAACTTATTTCTACTTGATACAGAAAATTCCTGAATCATTCAAGCCATAATTTAAAATTTCACTTCATCTTCAAATTAAACTAGCGTTTTAAACTAAAAGATGTTTCTTTAAAACTGTGCAGTGTGAGCTGCGAAAAAAAATTATTTCACTTGAACTGGAATAATAAAGGAATATTCGTCTCTATTGCCGAATTGTCTCTATAAAATAGGAATCCTACACATTTCCAAATAGATCTCGTCTGATCAGATTCAAAGAATGTTGCTTATTTGAAAAAAAAAAATTAAATTTATCCGAAAAATTTCAGTATACTTTCATTTGAACCCCCCCCCCAAAAAAAAGACAGCCTCCTCCTTGAGCTCAGTCGTAAAAAAGCTCATACTTGAGCTGAATTTTAAAAAGCAAAAAACAGGCTCCGCTTGCGTTAAAACTAGATTTCAAAGTGAAAAAAAAAAATCCACGAGTCGAGAATACAGTTCACTCAGCCCCGAGTCGAGAATACAGTTCACTCAGCCCCGAGTCGAGAATACAGTTCACTCAGCCGCGAGTCGAGAATACAGTTCACTCAGCCGCGAGTCGAGAATACAGTTCACTCAGCCCCGAGTCGAGAATACAGTTCACTCAGCCCCGAGTCGAGAATACAGTTCACTCAGCCGCGAGTCGAGAATACAGTTCACTCAGCCGCGAGTCGAGAATACAGTTCACTCAGCCGCGAGTCGAGAATACAGTTCACTCAGCCGCGAGTCGAGAATACAGTTCACTCAGCCGCGAGTCGAGAATACAGTTCACTCAGCCGCGAGTCGAGAATACAGTTCACTCAGCCGCGAGTCGAGAATACAGTTCACTCAGCCGCGAGTCGAGAATACAGTTCACTCAGCCGCGAGTCGAGAATACAGTTCACTCAGCCGCGAGTCGAGAATACAGTTCACTCAGCCGCGAGTCGAGAATACAGTTCACTCAGCCGCGAGTCGAGAATACAGTTCACTCAGCCCGGAGTCGAGAATACAGTTCACTCAGCCCGGAGTCGAGAATACAGTTCACTCAGCCCGGAGTCGAGAATACAGTTCACTCAGCCCGGAGTCGAGAATACAGTTCACTCAGCCCGGAGTCGAGAATACAGTTCACTCAGCCCGGAGTCGAGAATACAGTTCACTCAGCCCGGAGTCGAGAATACAGTTCACTCAGCCCGGAGTCGAGAATACAGTTCACTCAGCCCGGAGTGGAGAATACAGTTCACTCAGCCCGGAGTCGAGAATACAGTTCACTCAGCCCGGAGTCGAGAATACAGTTCACTCAGCCCGGAGTCGAGAATACAGTTCACTCAGCCCGGAGTCGAGAATACAGTTCACTCAGCCGCGAGTCGAGAATACAGTTCACTCAGCCGCGAGTCGAGAATACAGTTCACTCAGCCGCGAGTCGAGAATACAGTTCACTCAGCCGCGAGTCGAGAATACAGTTCACTCAGCCGCGAGTCGAGAATACAGTTCACTCAGCCGCGAGTCGAGAATACAGTTCACTCAGCCGCGAGTCGAGAATACAGTTCACTCAGCCCGGAGTCGAGAATACAGTTCACTCAGCCCGGAGTCGAGAATACAGTTCACTCAGCCCGGAGTCGAGAATACAGTTCACTCAGCCCGGAGTCGAGAATACAGTTCACTCAGCCCGGAGTCGAGAATACAGTTCACTCAGCCCGGAGTCGAGAATACAGTTCACTCAGCCCGGAGTCGAGAATACAGTTCACTCAGCCCGGAGTCGAGAATACAGTTCACTCAGCCCGGAGTCGAGAATACAGTTCACTCAGCCCGGAGTCGAGAATACAGTTCACTCAGCCCGGAGTCGAGAATACAGTTCACTCAGCCCGGAGTCGAGAATACAGTTCACTCAGCCCGGAGTCGAGAATACAGTTCACTCAGCCCGGAGTCGAGAATACAGTTCACTCAGCCCGGAGTCGAGAATACAGTTCACTCAGCCCGGAGTCGAGAATACAGTTCACTCAGCCCGGAGTCGAGAATACAGTTCACTCAGCCCGGAGTCGAGAATACAGTTCACTCAGCCCGGAGTCGAGAATACAGTTCACTCAGCCCGGAGTCGAGAATACAGTTCACTCAGCCCGGAGTCGAGAATACAGTTCACTCAGCCCGGAGTCGAGAATACAGTTCACTCAGCCCGGAGTCGAGAATACAGTTCACTCAGCCCGGAGTCGAGAATACAGTTCACTCAGCCCGGAGTCGAGAATACAGTTCACTCAGCCCGGAGTCGAGAATACAGTTCACTCAGCCCGGAGTCGAGAATACAGTTCACTCAGCCCGGAGTCGAGAATACAGTTCACTCAGCCCGGAGTCGAGAATACAGTTCACTCAGCCCGGAGTCGAGAATACAGTTCACTCAGCCCGGAGTCGAGAATACAGTTCACTCAGCCCGGAGTCGAGAATACAGTTCACTCAGCCCGGAGTCGAGAATACAGTTCACTCAGCCCGGAGTCGAGAATACAGTTCACTCAGCCCGGAGTCGAGAATACAGTTCACTCAGCCCGGAGTCGAGAATACAGTTCACTCAGCCCGGAGTCGAGAATACAGTTCACTCAGCCCGGAGTCGAGAATACAGTTCACTCAGCCCGGAGTCGAGAATACAGTTCACTCAGCCCGGAGTCGAGAATACAGTTCACTCAGCCCGGAGTCGAGAATACAGTTCACTCAGCCCGGAGTCGAGAATACAGTTCACTCAGCCCGGAGTCGAGAATACAGTTCACTCAGCCCGGAGTCGAGAATACAGTTCACTCAGCCCGGAGTCGAGAATACAGTTCACTCAGCCCGGAGTCGAGAATACAGTTCACTCAGCCCGGAGTCGAGAATACAGTTCACTCAGCCACGAGTTGAGAATACAGTTCACTCAGCCACGAGTCGAGAATACAGTTCACTCAGCCACGAGTTGAGAATACAGTTCACTCAGCCACGAGTTGAGAATACAGTTCACTCAGCCACGAGTTGAGAATACAGTTCACTCAGCCACGAGTTGAGAATACAGTTCACTCCAAACAGATCTCGTCTGATCAGATTCAATGAATGTTGCTTCTTTGAACAAAAAAATTAAATTTATCCGAACAATTTCAGTATACTTTCATTTGAACCCCCCCCCCAAAAAAAAAAAAGACAGGCTCCTCCTTGAGCTCAGTCGTAAAAACTCTCTTGAGCTGAATTTTAAAAAGCAAAAAACAGGCTCCGCTTGCGTTAAAACTAGACTTCAAAGTGAAAAAAAAATCCACGAGTTGAGAATATAGTTCCGTCAGTCACCAGTTTGAGAGGATAGTTCAGTTCAGTTCCGTCAGCCACCAGTTTGAGAGGATAGTTCAGTTCAGTTCCGTCAGCCACCAGTTTGAGAGGATAGTTCAGTTCAGTTCCGTCAGCCACCAGTTTGAGAGGATAGTTCAGTTCAGTTCCGTCAGCCACCAGTTTGAGAGGATAGTTCAGTTCAGTTCCGTCAGCCACCAGTTTGAGAGGATAGTTCAGTTCAGTTCCGTCAGCCACCAGTTTGAGAGGATAGTTCAGTTCCGTCAGCCACCAGTTTGAGAGGATAGTTCAGTTCAGTTCCGTCAGCCACCAGTTTGAGAGGATAGTTCAGTTCCGTCAGCCACCAGTTTGAGAGGATAGTTCAGTTCAGCCAGCCACCAGTTTGAGAGGATAGTTCAGTTCAGCCAGCCACCAGTTTGAGAGGATAGTTCAGTTCAGCCAGCCACCAGTTTGAGAGGATAGTTCAGTTCAGCCAGCCACCAGTTTGAGAGGATAGTTCAGTTCAGCCAGCCACCAGTTTGAGAGGATAGTTCAGTCAGCCACCAGTTTGAGAGGATAGTTCAGTCAGCCACCAGTTTGAGAGGATAGTTCAGTTCAGTCAGCCACCAGTTTGAGAGGATAGTTCAGTTCAGCCAGCCACCAGTTTGAGAGGATAGTTCAGCCAGCCACCAGTTTGAGAGGATAGTTCAGCCAGCCACCAGTTTGAGAGGATAGTTCCGCCAGCCACCAGTTTGAGAGGATAGTTCCGCCAGCCACCAGTTTGAGAGGATAGTTCCGCCAGCCACCAGTTTGAGAGGATAGTTCCGCCAGCCACCAGTTTGAGAGGATAGTTCCGCCAGCCACCAGTTTGAGAGGATAGTTCAGCCAGCCACCAGTTTGAGAGGGTAGTTCAGCCAGCCACCAGTTTGAGAGGATAGTTCAGCCAGCCACCAGTTTGAGAGGGTAGTTCAGCCAGCCACCAGTTTGAGAGGATAGTTCCGCCAGCCACCAGTTTGAGAGGATAGTTCCGCCAGCCACCAGTTTGAGAGGATAGTTCCGCCAGCCACCAGTTTGAGAGGATAGTTCCGCCAGCCACCAGTTTGAGAGGATAGTTCCGCCAGCCACCAGTTTGAGAGGATAGTTCCGCCAGCCACCAGTTTGAGAGGATAGTTCCGCCAGCCACCAGTTTGAGAGGATAGTTCAGCCAGCCACCAGTTTGAGAGGATAGTTCAGCCAGCCACCAGTTTGAGAGGATAGTTCAGCCAGCCACCAGTTTGAGAGGGTAGTTCAGCCAGCCACCAGTTTGAGAGGATAGTTCAGCCAGCCACCAGTTTGAGAGGATAGTTCAGCTAGCCACCAGTTTGAGAGGATAGTTCAGCCAGCCACCAGTTTGAGAGGATAGTTCAATCATCCGCCAGTTGAGAGGATAGTTCAATCAGCCTCGAGTTGAGAGTATAGTTCAAAATCAGCCTTCATCTGTATTGAAATTTAAATATGGCATTTCTTTTCCTAAGTTTTTACCGTCCATTTAGGCATAAATTAATCCCATCAAAATTGGAAGGCAATTCAATTCGAGTTGTTAATGAAAATGAAATCGTTCTTTATCTTAAATTTCAATGAAAGTAGGAAATTTGATTTTAAGCAGCAATATGCAATGCTTTCAACTGAAGCTTTTGAATCCTTTTTTAACGTCTTCAATAAGCCACAGCTTTGATATTCGACATCCGAAAATTTGAGATAAAAATTTGTGATTTATGTGAAAAACGCATGATATTTTTAAAACTTTAAACTTATCAGTTTGGTACTTTAATAATCTTATTTTGAAATATTTATTTGAAAGAATTCGTTTAAAAGTGATAAATGCTCTTTAAATACATGTATTGGATCCCAAAATTGAATTTTAAATCGATGAGTCAGTTTAAATATTACTGTAGTAGCTCTCTTAATCGGAAGAAATATATTTTGAGGCATTTCAATTATTCCACATAAGATTATCACCTGCCTTTGCAACATATCACAATGTCCGTTTATCCTCAAGTTTTGATATCAACATCTGGGAAAGCTGTTAAAAAGTTTGATTTCTTGAAATACAAGAACCGTTCAAAATAAAACATTCAAATTTAAATTCGATGTTTAATAAGCTATCAAAAGTTGCATTAATGATAGTTTTTTCCCCTCCAAGATGAATAGAAGCTTCATGCTCAAGATTTTTTTAAATTATTTTATTAGAGACTTCCAATTAATCTACCCTATAAGCAACAACACTGCAGCAACATCTGAGATTTCTTTTGAACAATTCAGGGTCAAGCTTGTCGTTAGACATTTCAATGAACAAATTTTACAAGTTCAATTCTTGAAAACTAATATACGCACTCAAATGCATCTAAACGCAGTTGTACTTATAGAAGTATGTATCTTTCTATAAATATAGTTTTATAGCTTTCAAAATAAACAAAATAATGCCAGAGATCTAATTTACTAATTTTAAATAATGATCTTCATAAAAAGCCTCGAGAATTTCATTATTAAGAAAGAATAATTCTCTTTATAATTTCAATAGCAAAAAGTATTTCTCAATGCGATGGATAAGGCTGCATTTCCAGGCGTTTCAAATGAAGACTGCAGAGAATGGAATTTGCAGAAAGCTGGATGATTTATATTTTCTTTGTTTATCACCTCAAAAATCCATCAAAGGATATTCATTCGTTGATTATGCATCGCATTGTTTAAAGATTCGTTTGAAATTCATTCTGCCTTCGTGGAAAAAAATTTAAAAATCCTAATTTAGGATGTAAAAGGGATACTCGCGTTTCACCTCATCATTAGCCATGCAGCAACAAATACGTAAAGTTACTAGGTACCTTACAGATAAATTTTTTTCGCATAAAGTATTAGTTTAGCCATCTTGCATTTTCAGAAACTTTCAGTTGGGAGATGCAAAGACCATGCACAATGCATTATTCCGCTTGCTAAAACGGAAACATTTTGGAGAAATCTTTCTTAAAAGCGAACTCGAACAGGGAAATCATCTATGTTAGTATTCTTTAAAAAGAAGAGTATTTTTACGCTGAAAGGGTATGAACAATCATGGAAAGATTTATCAGCACCAAATGGCTGTAGAATTATACATATTTTTTTTTCTTATTACACGTTGAATGACGTCAGCACAAATGAATGGCATTCACGTAGAAAAAGGAAAGGACCACAGTTCTAGTGAAAAGAACTTTTAAATTCTTTCCTTAAATGAAGCATCAGACCCTCTCATTTTGTCTCTAATGCCAATTACCTTATGCATAATTGTGACTCGTATGTATTCCTGGAAGTTCAATTGAAGTCTATCTTATTAACATTACTTTATAGAAAAAACAATCTATTTATTGAACTTTTGAAGGGTTAATAATTTTATAATCATGGGAAATAATAGTCAGAATTATAGAAACATGGTCATGTTTCAACAACATGAATTCTCAAAATTGAATATATTGCCAAGTTAATTTTAGGCGAGTAACTACAGTGACTAAATGACTGTTGGAATAAATTAAAAGAAACTTCTTAATTAGTCAGAATCAAAATTTGATGTTTTAAATTATATTCTGAACTTCGAAAAGGCCTACAGAATTATCCGCAACATAAAATTACGGAAAGAGGATTCAAGTTGAAACGTTCCTTTATTCACAAAGAAAAATTTACGAATTTTAAATAAATTAGCATTTGATATCATAATATGATTTGAGGAATGAGTATCTACTTTCCCAAGATGATGAAATATGCATTTTGTAAAGCATTAACAGGATTTAACAGTTTATTTGTTTAAATTTTTAATTCAAATGAGATTGACCTCTTAAGCTATATTCTTTCAATTAAAAGTTCTGACGATAATTTATTTGCATCCAAGGTATTAGAAAAGAATGGATTTAATATTTGCATACAACAAGTTAATAAAACGCTAATACTTCATCAATGCATTTATTTGTCCAAAAACTAAATGAAGTATAATTAACATGGACAGATGAAAACCGTCTTAAAACTCAAAAATTTTAAATACGTGTCATTTCATTTCTTTTTTTTTTAATTAGAAACCCAGATTGTCAAACATTTGTATTCCTCATGTTATTCAAGATAATATAAATACATTTTTTGACTATACACGAATTGGTTACTATTCCAAATATAAATTTGAAATAATTATTATAATAAGTCACTTATAATAGGGAACTAAATTTTTCAATCATTAATGTCTTAATTTTAAGAGAAAAGGTTTGTTTTACTCCTCATACAAATGAAATACTGGGTAAATTTAAAAGAACAAGCCTATTTTCTTCATGGCATTTTAATTCCAATGAATAATCGATTCTTGCAGTTATATATTGTAGCAGTTAACTCGCAATATTTCCAGACAACCAGCATTGTTTTCATTCATCTTCTATTGAACTTTTTATAAACGTTGGTATAAAATTTCAACGTTAATATACAAATCCAATTGCTACTAACTGTAGATCGATGAGAGCAAAATGAAGCCTAGTAATTGAATTATTCCTTTTTTTAAAAAACCATAAAAATGAACAAATGCATCATGTATTAGCATTCAGAGTAATCAAAATGACACAACTATGCAATAAATTGGACACTGACACGGATGCAAAATAATCCACATTACAGCTTTGTCCACCTGCCCACTTTTCATTTAAGTTATTCAACCTGTCACAGAATGGAAGCAATTCGCCTCCACATTGTTATTATGGCCTCCACCGAAACCAGGAACTTTCTTATTCTGCAACTTCCTTTCCACGAGGAAGGTTGGAGTATTGAGATAAAAAGATGAAAATTCGTATCGACAATTATCTTTAAATTATATACATAAATACTAAATTTACCAAGCCTGTAAATATCTATAGTTGATAAACTATATTGCTTTCCGTTATTAATCGCATTGTAAAAACCTATATTTTATAACCACATTTACACTGGAATATGATGACTTTCTGCAACTCAGTCAAAGAAATATTTATAATAAAGATTTGATAATATTTTTACATGAATATATTCAAGATCATCACATTTAAAAGTTGTACAAATGATAACTGGTGAAAATTCTCCAAACAGAATTTTTACATATATTCCATTCAAAACATCGGAGACTAGATACAATCTTTGCACAGTTTTGAAACAGTATAGAATCTTGGGTTTTGAATGTTCATTCACCAGGAGAACCGAAAATTCCGATATCAACATCGAATAATTTTTACGCTTTCAAAATTCTTTCGATTTGATTACTATTCCAAGTAGAACTTTTCTTTCATTTTCAATACGATGAGAGTCATTCGTATATTATAGAAAATTAGTTTCAAGCAGGAGTATATCTTATTTACTAAGAGTAAAGAATTCTTTAACCCTACACACTGCTGAATACCCGATATTTATATCTCTGCTATTTTTACAATGTTAAATTAGTCGAAATTAAGTTGCGAAGAAAGAACATTTTTCATTGGAAGAGAAAATTTATAGTAAAGAATTTTAAATTGAAAACAGATATTTTAATCAGCTAATACGATTTCGAATGTTCCAAATTTATACATTTTTAGTTCAGTTTACTGCGAACGAAGGATTTTATGAAGAATTTACTTTATACTGCAATGAACATATTAAATTCTAATAATATTAGCTGTGTTTCAAGTATTTTACCATTAAAAACATAATTTTAACAGTTGAGGCAAGTGTTACAATTTCAACAAAACGTGCTAAACAAGAATTCGTTTGAAATAAGGTCAGATGGCTCTTCACACTCTCTCAAAGATTAAATTAAAAGAAATTTAATTATCTTCATCGAATATAACAAAAATATTTCATTGTAAATAGCAAAAATTAAGTAAAAAAGGAATGGCAATTATTCTGATAGAAGGACGTTAAATGGTCTATATTTCCTACATTTTTTTCCATGAATCACATAAACAACCGCAAAGAAAAATACACATTTAACACATAATTAAATACATATTTAAAGATACAAAACAAATAAAAAAGCAGTATTTTTTTTTCCATTATATTAAAAAAAAATTTTTTTTTCATTTCATTTTATTTTTATTTTGGTTTTTTTTTTTTTTTTTTCATTCTCATTTTTTTTTTTTAATTTTCTTTCTTTTTTTTTCATATTTTTTCATTTTTTTTTTTTATTTTTTTTTTTTTTTCAATTTTTTGTATTTTTTTTTTTTCAAATTATTTTTTTCTAATTTTTTTTTATGCATTTTTTTTTTCAATTTTTTTTATTTATATTTTCAATTTTTTTTATTCATATTTTTTTTTAATTTTTTTTCCAATTTTTTTTATTTTCTTTTTCAATTTTTTTAGTCATATTTTTTTCATTTTTTTTTCAATTTTTTTTTCAATATTTCAT
The DNA here is from genome assembly GCF_947563725.1 of Argiope bruennichi. Lineage (NCBI taxonomy): Eukaryota > Metazoa > Arthropoda > Arachnida > Araneae > Araneidae > Argiope > Argiope bruennichi. The sequence goes on along the minus strand of NC_079154.1, from coordinate 132,014,426 downwards.
TTTTTTTTTCAATTTTTCATATATATTTAATTTTTTTCAGTTTTTATATATATATATATATTTTTTAATTTTTTTTCCAAAATACAAGTTTTTTTTTCTCCAGTCCACATTTATTTTTTCGACATTTCTCTATATCATTTTTCAAAGTTACAGTCGACATAAAAAAAATGAACAATTTATATTATATTATATATTTCATATAAAATTAAACATTCATGAAGTTTAGACACATTCATTGATTATGTACTTAAGAAATAAACGGGTGCGCAAAGATTTAAGAACGATGTATGGTACCATTAAAATAATTTTTTCTCTTAAAAATATCCTATGCGTTCATGATTTAGTGAAACACATCCCATAATTAGAAATATTATTAAGGACTTCAACCATGGTTGTAAAAAAACACTACTTTGAAGTCCGGTTTTTTTTTTTTTTTTTTTTTTTAATGAAATTCTTCTTAGTACTACAAGATTAGCGAGAAAATGGAGAATCTTTCTTTTAAAAGAGAATATTTACTTTTTTCATGATTACTTTTTCAAGTTTAATAAATTGTCATTTTTTTTTTCAAATTCTTCAAAATTTAAATTTTTATAAATTCACTTTGCTCATTGACAACAGATTATACATGACACGAAACATTCTTTGATGAATTTCACCTTTTATGATCGTATATAAATGCGAACTGAATTGTTCATTCACAACATGAAGATTTCGTTCATTATACAAATTATCGCAGTCTTCATGTGCCCAAAATATGGCAGTAAGAAATTCGACGTAATCACAAAAAAACATTTTTTTTTTTTTTTTTTTAATTTTCCGAAAAAAATTTACTACCACCAAGAATGAATATTCTTTTGATTTTTCCATGGTAGTAAATGGATGAAGTCCTCTATGAAAAAAGTTTCTCAATGATCAAACCTCTAAATGGATAAATACAAATTAGAAGACACATTTCCAACAGCGTTCTTGTTTACAATAGTTCTTTTATAGAAAATAAACATTCGTGAACATGAAGATGAGGAATAATAATAAGGGTGGCAAGTAAATGTCCGTTCGCTACAGCACCAGGATTCATTTTCACAGTCCTTGGAGACGCATGGAAGAGATTGGAACTTAAAGGCAGGGACCAAAAGTTTCTTTCACAATCCAGAATATTTCTACAGTTTTCCCCCACAAGGTTTTTTTTAAAACGTCCGCAGTTTCCGAAGTTTTCAAGTCAATGATGCGAGGCAATCGCTTCTCTCCTTTCAGCCTTTTATCCTATTACCAAATGCGTACTTTATTTAAACATCAGTGGTGTATTTCCTCATGCCTATCTTGGACATTTGATAGTCAAAGAGGAAAGAGCACGGACTGGTAGATACGTTTCCAATCCTGCGCTCGGCTGAGCAGTCCATTCTTTCGGGAGTACAACCTTCCGTTTGATGATGAGCAATGCTGCGAAAAGACATGAAGGTTTGTAATTTCCTCGTGCTTATCTTGGAAATGTGATAATCAAAGAGGAAAGAGCACGGACTGGTAGATACGTTTCCAATCCTGCGCTCGGCTGAACAGTCCATTCATTAGGAAGAACAACCTTCTGTTTGATGATGAGAAATGCTATTAAAGGACGCGAAGATTTGTTATTTCCTCGTGCTTATCTTGGAAATGTGATAATCAAAGAGGAAAGAGCACGGACTGGTAGATACGTTTCCAATCCTGCGCTCGGCTGAGCAGTCCATTCTTTCGGGAGTAGAACCTTCCGTTTGATGATGAGCAATGCTGCGAAAGGACATGAAGGTTTGTAATTTCCTCGTGCTTATCTTGGAAATGTGATAATCAAAGAGGAAAGAGCACGGACTGGTAGATACGTTTCCAATCCTGCGCTCGGCTGAGAAGTCCATTCTTTCGGGAGTACAACCTTCCGTTTGATGATGAGCAATGCTGTGAAAGGACGTGAAGATTTGTTATTTCCCCATGCCTATCTTCCAATACCGATAGTCGTAGAGGGGAACATAAAATCAACAATAATTCAGTATTTGCAGGTCCGTTCACGGAAGCGCCAATGCTCAACCAAAGTCCTTGGAGCTACATGAAAGACAGCACGGGATTTTTATTTCTCATTCCAAGCCTCGACACGCTTCTTTCCTTGCCAGACAAGAAATGATGTTACCAGCATGAAACTTAAGGCAAGTGCTTAATTTGCCTTTGTTTAAAATTAAGGCAAGTGCTTGTGATTGTGAGCAGTCTGTTCTTCAAATAAGATTTGACCTCAGGATTCATCTTGATTTTTTTTTATTTGCGCAGAAAGGCGGACTTTGAATCCAATTATTTTCTTGGAAAAGTATTGCTTGCATTTCTGTTCTATATAACATTCAATGTTAAGGCTTTTTTTCTTTCAAAAGACTTATTTGTTCTGGTTATTTTGGCATATATGACAGAAGAACGCTGCATCTTTATTTTTCTCATTTATTGCTAGATACGAGTAACGTCACTTGATTAGCAGAGCAATATTAATTCTTTATACCTTCCACTTACATTAAGATAAATTTCCCATTACGTTCTCAAATTTGCGCACAAGTGTATTTACATTACATATAAATCACCACTTTCTTGATGATGCAACAAACAAATGATAAATCGCATTTACATTTTAAGAAAAAAATGGTACTGTAACTAAAAATATTCAATATTCATGATTTTATAATAAACGAATTCTTTGACCAAATAATTTGAGACTCCAAGTTATGTTTTGTCCAAATATTTAAAATATCAAATAGAAATAAAATTTTAATCATTTCAAATTTTTCACACTGGTTTTTTTTTCTTTGCTGTAGTTTAATTTTGGAAAAAGAGTTACGAATATAAATCGTTTTGAACATTTAAGAGTCCAATGCGAATTAACCATTCAATCACGGGACGTCCTCTATTTCATTAGATAAAATAGATTTTTAAAAATTAGGATTTAAATTTTAATTTTGAGAATAAGAATTTTTAAAAAATTACATTTTGTTCGAAAAATACTTTGGAAGTCTCAAATTACATTGATTTTTCTTCTGAATAGAATATTTGCCATCCTTTAAACCCCTTGCCACCCACTCCAACTTCAATATAAATTTAAAGCGATCTAAGATAAAAGAACGAGAAAGAAGCCAATTTTTAGTAAATTTTCATATTGCATGCATGGGCAGAAACCGAAAGTTAGAAAACAATGATTTATAAATCTCATTTAAAAATTGAAAGAAGTTTGAAATAAAAAATGAATATTTAAAGACGTTTTAAGTAAATACGAATTTGTGACAAATGGCAAAATTTGTATCCCTCAATATGACAAGAAGTTCGTTGGCAAGGGGTTAAAAAACACATGTAAAAAATATACAGCAGAATTTCACTAAGCATTGAACACTCGAAGAAAAGAAATTCAAATAGAGGATTCATTTTCCACAAAAAAACACTTCACAAATGGTACTTGAATATTCCAGTGTAAACTCAAATATTTAAATAATTTCTCAAAATATGTAGTCACAATCTTTAAACATTTAAAAGAAAGTTCAGTATGTTAAAATTGGTTTTATCTCAAATCTATTAAATCATTCGTTCTAAAAATTTTAAATTCATTTCTTTGATATTAGGGACAAAATTAGAGCGATTACAAAGAATTGAAAAAAATCTACATCTTAAAGAAAAATATTTTCCTACAAAAAATCCTGCCATGGAAAGTAAAATTTAAATTCGATAATGTTTAGAATTTTTTACTTTTATCTCAATACCCCATAGTATTCGGTTATGCTTCTCAGATTCCAGTGATAGGCGCATAATGTCTGCTTAAACTCTAGCTTTAAAAATTCAAAATAATATTTTTAAACATTAAATACTATGATTATTCGAATATTGAAGAGTTAGAAACATTTCATCAGCTCCTAAATATCCTTCATCACAAATGTTTAAACATAACTTTTAATGGTTTGATAACAATTGATATGAATGAAAACAATGCGATAGTATACACATCTGTAAACTTTTCAGAGATTGAATTTACAATCTCTTTGAAGCAGTATATTCTGGGAATGATTTTTTAATGACGAACAGATTAGCGTTACCAATTTTCTTATTGAATGCATTGGAACTTTCTTATTATTTCAAAGAGTTAGGAAATTTAACAAGCGAACAAGTAACAGCAGATTTAACAGTTTTACTGGCGTTATCTTTTTTCGTTCCAAATGAAATTGGTATTCAACATATTCAGATCTTAGGCCTTAAATTATATTTTAAATAAATTTATTAAACGCTTGAACGAACGAATGAAAGAACATTTTATTTTCCCCCCTTAAATGAGATATTGGAGACGAATGTCACTATTTGCTGTATCTTTTGCGATTTCATGCAAACATGGTACCTTTGAGGTAATGATTTAAATTTGATTCCAATTTTTAGAGTATTTTCATTATAATAATGAAATAAATGTAATTGTCAAATCAATATTACTTTACTTTGGAACATTTCACAGAATGTATTAGCATGTGGTGCGAATTGGAAGAAATCGAATATGCCAATTAAGAAATTTTGAGAAAAGTCGATATTCGTATTATTTGTCGAAATAAAGAACAAAATTCAAGTGGGGGAAAGTTGAATATGATATTCATTATGTTTTAAATAGCAAAAAAAGTAAATTGTAATACTTGGAAATTACCAACTTCGCACAGGCCCAATTTGTTGCTCTGAAATTCTAGAATAGTTTAGGAACATTTGTAATAGATTTTGCCATTTTTCGATTATAAATGGCATTTTCTACTTTTAATAAAGGATAAAATGCAGAAACTTACATCAATAGAAATACGTTGATTCAATATTTTCACCTGACATTTTCTCACGACACATTTTTTTAATCGCGGATTAGAAAATGTAATTACTGACTTCAAGTACGCTGAATCAAGTTCCTAGAAAATTCTTTGAATCATTCTAAATCAATAAAATGGCATTCAAATCGCATTTTTATTGACTGATACGGGAGAAAAGAACATTACAGAATGTTTTTTAATTAATATGTTTGGTGTATGAAAGATATCAGGAAATAAATTTCCTCAAATATTGGCAATAGAGACGAGGGATTCGCTTCCAACTCTTCGTCTGACACCCAACATGAAGCATCAAACTGCACTCTTCCTCCTGCAGAAACTTTCCGAACAGAATCTTGTCTTATAAGACGTTTGTACTTTTAAATCGTTCACTCTCGTAATTTTCTGAGAGTTTAGAGAGGTTCTTATTTTCATGAACATGACAAACAGAATGAACGATGTTTTTTCGTGCTCTTCTGAACCACCCCCAGTTTATAATGAAATTGCAAGTTGCTGCGATGGCTACTATTAAGATGATCTGCTTCGGGCATGCATCTTTATAGACGATTTTTATAAAAATGCGGTGAAGCAATTTTGGGATCCATACATGTAAATTGAGCAATGGTACTACTACAGAGGAAATGCCCCTAAAATATAAAAACATAAAATAAGTCACCAGAGCCGTCTCCAATAGAAGAACCAAAGGACAATCCGATTAGCAGAGTAATATCCCTCCGCAATAACCTCACAACTCTGCGCCCTCGTCTTCCTCACCAACACAAGCGCGAGAGCCAGCCGCTAGCCCTCCGAAATAGAAAACAAAATTGACAAGAATTTAGAAATTAAATGCCAAACAATTTTAATACAAAAAAATAAATAAGAATGAAAGAAATTGAGAAAAAAAAGCCAAATCAAGTTAAATATCTTTTTACTTAATTTCATATTAATAAATTAAGCCAAATTTTAAATTAAAAAATGATAAAACACTGAAGCCAAATTAAAAGTTTGCTTATAATGTAAATAAAGGAATTTAAAATTCAGAGGAACTAGTGCTCATTCCGGCAGAAAGTTGTTGTTGATGATCTACGCCACCCAAAGGTGTTCGATGGCTACCGATATGTCTCGGTCCGCGATTTGCCTCCGTTTTGCACAGAGAGCCACATCACGGGCCAAGGCATATCGGCAGAGCACCAAATACTCTTCGGGGGAATCCGCTGCCGGAATTGCATCTAAATTGATGCCGAGCTCGGCATGGCTCTGATCGCCTACCAGGCCCTTGATTCTTCTATCGAATAAAGCCCTAGTGACTCTTACCTCCGGGTTGGCGTCTCTGACCCTCTCAAAAAGGTCGTCGAGGCGGTCCTTGGCCGCCAAACGCCGGAGACGTTCCTGGATTCTGACCTCTATTTCAGCATCATTATTGGACTGAAAAACAATCATAAGTTTAGCACATATTTTTTTAAAAAAATCATACAAAATATATTACAACCAACGAAATGATGTAGATCTACTATAAATGGGATTTTTTAGTGCTTGAATTGAATATAATAAATTTATATTTTCTAATTTGCAGTTAACTTTTATCTAATTTTCTACAATAAAAAAATATTTAAATTCTTTCTTAGGGAAATTCAAGGTGTAACCGTTTCTTTGATCCCAAAATCAAGGATATCAATTTGGGAAGCGATAAATCAAAAAAATGCAATAATATATCGGTAACAAATGAATATTTGCTTTATCGTGCAGTGGAAGGTTGTATATACAACCAAATTTAAATTCCATCAGATCATTTCTATGCGGAATTTTTACTGAGCGCTCTATGAGACCTATTAGAATACTTGGCAGCAATCAACGAATTTTAACAAGGCGTTCTCCTACGAATACAGTGACCCGGCCGTCGTAAGCTCGGGGTTTATTTGCATTTACTTAAAACAATCGATACAATGCAATGATCAAAATTTTACTCATTCATTGAGACTCGCAGGAACTTCAAAATTCCGCATTTGCTTTCGATCACTGTAACAAATAAAACATTAGAAAATTTCAAAGTTGGTAATTTTATTGTATGTAATGAAATTTTTAAAAAATATTGCTATTCGAAGGCGTCTACATGTTTTTTTACAGTAAAAGAAAAAAAAAAGAATTTTTTAAATGCAAAAAACAATTATAGCTTCAGTAATAAATTAAGCAATATTTTGATATTATTTGCACTATATTTTTCCAAATTTCAGAACTATTTATACACCATTTACTGATAACAAATATCCATGATTAATTTATTAATGTATAATTTTTATTCTAAATTTTTAACATTTTTAAAAAAGTTTTTTGTAGACGCAACGATTTTATGGGGGTGGGGGAAAAAGCAAAGTTCATAAGGTTGAAGTCATTTACTTGCGATATGTTGCATTTTATTATTAGTGTTGCAGGAAATTCGATTTTATTTTTTTCACGATATAATATATTTTTATCTGTATTTTAATGTTACACAGGGGTTGGACAAAATAATAGAATTAACTAACATTTTGGCATCATAATCTTTGAACATGTTATAAACAATCAAAACTTGACATATTTCAGTGTTTTTTAGTTTTATTATTTTTGTTATTTGATATGTTTATTTAGGATAACTGTTTTTTTACAGAAATTTTTGAAAAGAGGTTATGACCTTATAAAAATGGCAGACCTCTCGGACTTCCAGAAGGCTAAATTGTTGGTGCTCGTATGGCAGACCCTAGTGTAACAAACTGCCCGAATGCTTGGCGTTTCAAGAAGTACTGTCTCAAAAGTAATGACTGCTTTTGAAAGAGAAAGAAAAACGTCCTGAGCAAAGCACAGGTCTGGCCGAAAATCGAAGTTGTCTGCGTGTGACCGTCGGTCTCTAAATCGAATTGCTAGAGAGGATCGCAAGAGCACGGCTCCTAAAATTACTGCAGAGCTCAATGAACACCTGCAGTACCCAGTTTCCAAGAAAACTGTTCGTCGGGAGCTTCACAAATCTGGATTCGACGGAAGATCTGCAATTAGAAAGCCTCTATTCTCAAAGACAAATGCTTCAAAGCGTTTAGAGTGATGTAGAAGCCTCTAGAATTGGCCCCCTCGAGCAGTGGGAAAATGTGATTTTCTCTGACGAATCATCGTTTACTCTATTTCCAACCTCGGGCCGAGTGTACATTTGGAGACAACCGAAAGAAGCATTTCATTCAGACTGGCTTCTCCCAACTGTTAAACATGGCAGAGGTTCTTTGATGATCTGGAATGCCATTTCTTGGAAAACCGACGGGCCAATGATTTCCCTTCATGGAAGAATTAACAGCCGAGACCTAGGAATTTTGGGCGACCAAGTTCATCCCATGGTTCAAGAACTGTTTCCGGAAGGGAACGCCATCTTTCAAGATGATAATGCACCAATCCATACAGCTAGAATTGTTAAAGAATGGCACGAGGAACATTCTAATAAAGTTGAGCATCTAATATTGCTACCACAATTACCAGATCTCAACAAAGCATTTATGGTCCTATGGTCGATTTTAGAGATTCAAGTAAGAAGTGAATTTCCTCCGCCATTGTTTCTAAAAACACTAGGTGTTTTAAAGGAAGAATAGGCTAAAATTCTTTTGGAAACCATTCACAATCATTATCTCGGAGAATTGAGGCTGTAATTGCCTCAAAAGGTGGACCTACACCAAATTAAAATATATTTTTTTGATTTTTTTCAAGGCGTTTCCATTATTTTGTCCAACTCCTGTATGTTAATCCATTTCGAATGATACTTTTTTATAGTAAAAATAAACGATGCCAGAATAATGCAGGGTGGATCACTTTCTCAGAAACTGTGCATTCTTTTAAACACATGCTCTAAATTCAGATTTATACGATTTGGTTGAAACTTTTTTTTCAGTTTTGAGTCAGTGACCGTTCCTATTCTTGTTGTGCACTTAAAATTATTTGAAAAAAAGAGATGAAATTTCAAATTTTCTTTTAATCACTTGCATCCATATAATTTTAGCTATGTACCTATTTACTAGGAAGTGATCTTGTATCCCTTCTATACAGTTCTCATTTGTCCCCAAATTTGTATTTTAATACAAGAACCAAAACTTCCTTCAATTCCTCGATTGAAAGGTACTTATAAAAAGTATTACGAAATTTTGTGTATAAGAACTTTTTAGAAAATTAGTTACGGATTTCTTTTCAGATGCAATTCAAATAATTAAACAGCAAACAAAATATAAAATGTAATAAAACAATGAAAATTTATATATATAAAATTATATAAATCAAAATGAGTGCTAATATTTAGACTTAGAAAACAAAATTTCTCATTTCGCACGTATGAAATTCAATAGTAAAAGCAATTACTTCAAAGTTAAATATCTACGAAATCTAAAAGCCATATATAAAAAAAAGAAAACTTTGCAAAATTAAACAATTCAACAGAATTTGAAAAAATTAAAATGTTCTTAACGTTTCACTGTAACTATTAACAGAAAAATGTTTCCTACATTCGATGTGTTCCAAAGTTAAAATAACGCTGAATTCTGTAGTTAAATTCGGAAGCAAAAGGAAATGTCCATTAAAAAGATATGGAGATTGAGTAAGTGAGTGAGGGAGTGAGTGAACCCATACCATTTGTCCTTAGAGAAAAAGTGTACCACACAAAAGTGTGCGCGTGAAAATTTACAATTCGGAGCGAATTTCTTATAAACCTTATTCATTAGAAATTAAACTAAACTTTGCCGTTTATTCGAAACAACTTTCAATAATATTATTGCACAAAAATAAATTCTGCACCATTTCAAAATTTTAGAAAACTTTTCCTTAATTGATACAAATTTACTAGTCATGAAAATCATCTTCGAAATTTCGATATTTTTAAATGCATTTTTTTTTATTTTATCCCCAACATAGCTTGCATTATTGTCTTAAAAGTCAAACAGTATTTATCGCATTATCAAATATAATAGTGGGAATTTTCCCTTACTGAAAACTAAAGAAATAATTTTAGAAATCTGTACAAGACGGATTAAAAAAAGTGAAGTTATAAATCCAGAAATGTACAAGAGAAATATGCAAATATGGAAATCCTCAAACAGCATTACGTCATAGGATTTGGCTCCATTAAAAACAATGTACATCATGAACAAAAAAATGCTTAAAGCAATTAAAATGACAAGGTATGGTTTTAATATCTGAATTTGACAAAATCGGGGACATGAAACTATATCAAAACGATTGAAATTGAACTGAATTTAAATATAACCAATGTTTGGCAAACAGTTGGGCGTTTAAGGTGACTAATACAAAATAAATTTTATTATATTTGTTAACAAATATTATGCTACAAAATATTTCTATTAAAATTGCAATAAAAATCGCGTTATAGGAATAAAATTGGCATGACAGAAAAGCTGCATATATTTAAATTTTAATTTGGTCTAATTTATTTTGAAGTAATATTTTTGTCAGAAATCACAGAAGAAAATAAAATCGAACTGCAATTTTTAACTGAAATTTTAATTTTTGAACTTGACAATTGCTAAGATAACATGAGTCAAATTTCATCTAGGTTGGACAAAAACTGCAGATTCCCTCACTCAGATATTCTGCTTTATATAGAACTAAAATTCGTAAAATTCTCTCAAGAATTTTCTTGATTTCTCTCTATTTAAATTTTTGTGCATAAAAGGTCCGGAAATGACTTGCCATTGTCTTCATTTCTGCAGTGATACTACGAAATGCGAATTCAACAAACAGTAAACTCACCGGTCCGTCATAAGATGCAGTTGGTACTAGTGGCCATTGTCTAATTCTCCTGCGTGGAGCTCTAGCTGGTCGTGGTTGTGCAGGTGGTGGACTTGGTTGTGCAGGTGATGATTGTGCAGGTTGTGCAGGTGGTGGACTAAGTGATGTTTCAATGATCGAACCATCATCCTAAAAAAATGAATACTTCATCAATTACAAAAACCTTATCATATAATAAGGAAATATTATACACATTCAATTGACTGAAATATGAAAGAATGTGACGTTCTGTGCAACTGATTATTAACATTCATTAAAAGCATTTTTAGAGCAGGATGATGCCAAAATGACTAATGTAATTGAAACCACTTATAAACCTCTAACCTAATAAACTATTCGTAAGGAATCCATGGAATAATTTGAGATCTTGCCAATTCATTAAAAAACAAATTTCAAAATTAAAAATTTTAATTCCTTTAAGAAAAATGACATATCTCCTAAAGAAATCGCTTCTAAAGGTAAGTTCTTTAGTTGCAAAATGAAAACTCCTCTCCAAAATATGTATGTTATGAATCCTTTTTGCCTAGACTTTAAAAATCTGATGCTTCTTTCTAAGTCATAGTCAGTTTGCATGCGTCAAATGAGCTTCAAAAGGCTGAAATAGCGATATCTAATTACGTTTTAAACTAAATTTATTCCTGACACCTAAATTTTGTTGAAAAAGTATTAAAGGCAATAAATCAACGCGCTTTGTTTTGTTTTGTTTTGTTTATGGTTAGATGTTCGCAATTAAAGGAATGTTGCAGGAAATAAGCACCTGCAATTCATTTCTTAACAGTTTCAAAAAAATTATATTCGAGCTTATTTTAATAATATTTATTGTTAATCTTATTCAAAAAAAAATTTTTATTTTAAATGATAATATTTAAAAACTAATTACTAGCCACCTTTGGTGATTAGACGGTTGGCCAGTATAATGTTTACGCAATATTTTATGAAACAAGGCCTCAAAATAGCTTTTTTCTTTTTCTTTGCGAAATATTTTCTGCTTCAGATTTTGAAAATTATATAGTTCAATCATAATATTTTGGCTGTTCAAACAGTTCTGTTCATTTTATTACTTGTCTCTATTTAATTTTCTGCCAGTGCCAAACATTTTCAACTTTAAAATAGAATGGAAATAATAAACTACAATTAACATGAAAATATTTTTTTACTGAAATTAACCATGTCTTTTTATTAAAAACGAAAATTGAAAGCATAGTCGGTATGCATTAAAGTAGTACGTGCGCTGCAGAATAATTTTCGTAATTTTTATAATATCTTAAAAAATGATTTAACAAAAATATCTGTTTCATCATAAACTTCAGTTTTTAGTTTTTCTTTTAAAATATTTAAATCATAAATGAATATTTTATTTGTTTTCAGTCAATAATTAAACTTACGAAAAATTATGAAATTTAAATTTCACACAGTCCTTTTGTCCTCAGTAATCATTCCACGAAATACTCTTGAAATTTCTACCTTAAAAGAACATTTCTATCTTCTGCGATTAAATCTGACCCATTTTTGAAGTTTCTATTCATGAATTTTTGAACTATCAGCATTCTCATAATCATAGGCCATTCACTGTCGAGAAACACTGAAAGAAGACTTCCGTATCTTCTTTGAGACGGTCGATGAAGTGATTTAAAATCGACAGTTTTTATAGAAGAGTGATACTCAAATTATACAAATTAGTCAGTTTTAGTGATTGATTTAAATTCAATAATTTGTTTAAAATGTTTTTTGAAGAATATTTTGTTAAATATGATTCAAAAGGCAAAGGAACTGTGAAAATTTAAAATTCGTAATTCAGTGGAGCATTCATTAACTCAAGTTAATAAAATATATTTATTTAGTTCATTTAGAGCATTTTTTCAGCAGATATATGCCCCAAATTAGCTGATGGAAGTTGGTAAGAGTGGTTATCCTATGTATATTAAACCACGTTTGCCTTTTACTCTTTTATTGAATTAATAATATAGACATTGTAAAAGATCATAGAAAACGTTTCCTCCATTTACTTCTTAGAACTTATCATATTTCGAATTTTTTTTCACTTCATACAGACACGTGCTGAAAATTACATGTATATATTTAATCTGCAATAATAGTTAATTTATTTTTAACTTAAATTTCTGTTAATGCGATGGCAACACGTTGATTAAAGCTAATATTTTCTCATTGACATGTTCGTGCCGATTAAATTTTATTTTCATTTTGTGCGAAATATATTGTTGAAAAATATAATTAAAATATTTTTAAAAATTTGTTAAACATCGAAACTTAATAGATTAAAGCATTGACATAATTAAAAAAATAGAATTTTAATTAAAAATTAAGCGAAATTTTGACGGGGTTTTTTTTTTTGACGTTATAATTTCCGAAAATAATATAGCACAAATTGATTTTTGCATCAAGTTGAAGCTCAAAATATAATCTTTCCATTCAAAAAAAAGTTGCACCCCAATCAATTAAATCAATCATTCAAGATGACGGACTTAGGAAAATTTCAACATCACTATTTTATTAAAAGGGTTGATTATAAAACACATCATTGACCGTCTCAAAGAAGCCAATCACCTTCTAGAGTTTTTCCAAGAGTGATTGGCCCTAAAATACGAAAATATTGATTGTTCTAATATTGCAATATTTAAAAAGCTTAAAAAATTGGTCAGATTTAAATGCAGAAAATAAAAAAGTTTATTTAAAAATTGGAGTGGCAAGAATATCTTGCAGAATACGATTTCTTAGGACCAAGAGATTATAAAGTTTGAATTTTAAACAATTTTTTAAAAATATTTATGAACAGAAAAAAAAATATTATTGCGTTTATATCTTTTTAAAAATAAAACTAAAATATGCATTTTTTATTGAATTCGTGAAATTCATTTTCAATAATTCTTTGAGACTTTATAAGAAATGAAAATTATTCTTTTGTGCACATAAGACTTCTAAGCGCTGTATAGGCCAAAACGTTCTACCTACAGCTACCAAGTGTAGCATGGGTATGTCTTGGAGGCCGGAAATGTGCCTCTCGGGGAGATTTTTTTACAATTTTTTTAATGGAATTTTAATTAAAAATTAAGCAAAATTTCGGCCTTTTTCCGCTATAATTTCAGAAAATATCACAGCGCAACTTTGATTTTTGCACCAAGTTAAAGCTCAAATAATTGTTTTTTAATGATACCACTGCATTAACCTCAACATTAAGTTCCGATTTTTAACGAATTTTTAAAAATATATTTTGACCATTTTTTTCAACAGTGAAATGGGAAAAAATTAGTTTTTATCAAGGTGTTGTCATCGTATTAACAGAAGTTCAAATTAAAAATTTGAACTTGATTGAACTTTAATATAAACAGTGAGGGATATAGCGACAAAGGCTGGTATACCATAGGTTCAAATTAAATAAATCAACTATTAATACACATATAAATAAAAGCGTAATTTTCAGCACTTATCTGCACGAAGTGACAAAAATTTGGAATACGAAATATTCTAAAAGGTAAATGGAGGAAAAGTTTTCTATTTCCTTTTACAATATCTATATATTAATAATTCTATAAAACAGTTTAATTTAATGCAAACAAGATTTAGTATATTATATATATTCATATATATATGATAATCACTCTAATCAGCGCCCATCAGCTAATTTGGAGCATACATCTGCTAACAAAATGGTCTAAATGAACTTAATTATATTTTATGTAACTTGAGTCAATAAATGCTCCTATGAATTACATAAATTTTTACATAGATCCTCGGCCCTTTGAATCATATTTAACAAAATATTCCCGAGACGCCATCATTTTAAATAAAAATTGTTGAACTCGAATCAGTCACTAAAACTGATTGATTGATGAAGTTTTAATATCAGTCTTCTATAAAAACTGGCGATTTTAGATCACATTATCTACCAGGATTTCTCAATAGTGATGGCCCTGTGATTATAAAAATGCTGATTGTTCAAAAATTCATGAATAAAAACTTCAAAAATGGGTCAGAGTTAATCGCAGAAGATAGAAATGTTTATTTCTTTAAAGTAGAAGTTTCAAGAGTATTTCTCAGAATATGATTACTCAGGACAAAACGACTGTAGGAAATTTAAACTTCATAATTTTTTCATAAGTATAATCACTGACTGAAAACAAATACAATATTTTTTTATTTATATAATTTAAATATTTTAAAAGAAAAACTAAAAACTGTAGTTTATGATGAAACAAATTTTTGTTAAACCATTTTTTACGATATTATATAAATTACGAAAATTATTCTGCAGCGCACATACTACTCCAATGCCGATGTATGCGTTCAATTTTCGTATTTAATAAAAAGACAGTTTCAGTAAAGAAATGTTTTCATATTAATTGCAGCTTAACATTTCCACTCTATTTTAAAGTTGAAAATGTTTGGCACTGGCAGAAAATTAAAGAGAGACAAGTAGTACAATGGAAAAGAACTATTTAAGGCCAAAATAATAATACTATGACTGAATCATACAATTTTCAAAATCTGAAGCTGAAAGTATTTCGCAGAAAATGCTGTTATGAGAAAATGTTACATAAAAAATTATTTGAACATCATAGCAGCTGGTCGACAAAGGCGACTAGTTATGTAGATATACGCATTATTATAATTATAGATTTCTTATAATCTATCTTTATCTTTACCTATAATGCAAAAGAATATGCGTTTGTGTGTGCGCTGGCACTGTGCATTCTAGACTGCTCGATTTACGTCTGCATGCTACACCGTTGATCTATACCACTAGGTTTTTATGTATCTTGAAGGCCGGGAATGTGAAACTCGAAGAGATGTTTTCTAAATTTTAATAAAAATTGACATTGTCTGTTTCTGTAACTTTCAAAAATAAAGCAGTACAGAAATAATTTTTACATCTTAAAATTCAAAAGATTATCTTTTTACTTATGCATAATATTTTATAATATAGAGTTTTTAATTAAAAACAACTAAGCCTATTTCCTTATAATGTATTTCACTCAATATGAAAATACTTGTCTTATCGGCATGAGCACGTTATGCTTGCATCAAAAAAATTGGATTGCCATCATGCTGAAAGAAGCTCCAATTGAAAGATTAAGTTAACTCGCACAACAAACGAAACCTTGAAAAGCTTAATTTTTGACACGTGGTTCTGTGAATTAATAAATACGCAACATAATATTTTCTGAAAAAATAAATATCACAAAAAAATTTCTGACCTTCAAAATATACGTATTATCTATACTTATAATAAAGCTCAATGTGTGTGTGTGTGTGTGTGTGTGTGTGTGTGTGTGTTTTGGCGCTCTACAGGCCAGGTCATTTGACATAGAGCTATCAAATTTGGTACATGTATACCTTAGAGGTCGGGAATGTGCACCTGGGGTCCCTTTTTTTGAAATTTTAATTAGAATTTTAATTATTAATTAAAAACTAACTTTCCCGCCAAAAAAATCTTCCATTTTCCCCACCGCCAACTTTTCCGCCAAAAATATCTTCTATTTTCCCCACCGCCAACTTCAATTTTTTTTTCTCCCAACAGAAATGAGGCTAGGGTTAACATTTTTCGGCGGATTATTTCAAACGATTCTGTTTATTTTCTTAATGTTTTATGCATTTAAAATTAAACATTGTTAATTAATCCATGTTTCAGATTCATTCTGAAGTACTTTTGAATTAAAATAACACAGAATAAAGGAAATTAAAAATGTATAATCTGCATAGCGTTACCCCAACTGGCGTAGAAAAATTCACGCATTTGCGTTACCGGAGCTGGCGAAGAAAATTCACGCATGCGCATTCTGAATGTTGCCATGACAACCGTTATCAACGGTTGATTTAAATTATTTTTAGGTTAGTTGCATGCTTTTGTAAGTAAATTGTATTTATGTTAGTTATATATTTTTTGTATATGCTTATAGTTTTAAGTACATCGTTTTTAAAGTAGTTTTTTAAACCTGTTTTCGACCGATTATTTTAAACGATTCATTTTATTTTCTTAAAGTTTGATGCATTTAAAATTAAACATTGTTAATGAATCGATCTGTTCATGATGAATCTGAGAAAATTTTGTTGACAAATTCTTGAGATATTACATAACTTAAGAAAGATATTCTTTAGTGCCCATAAAGTTTAAACGCTCAGTGACTCTATTATCAGTAATCATATTATTAAAAAAATGCTTTGTTTCAGTAAAAAATATTATATTAATTGCAGTTTAGTCATTTCCATTTTAATTTTAAGCATAAATTCTACCGGAACTAACAGAAAATTAGAGAGATACATATTATGTTATGGCTGAAGGACTTTATATTATTATGAGTGAATTACATGACTATCAAAATTTGAAGCTTTAAAATAATTGATGAAGAAGCTATTAAAGTAGGAATTACATAAAATATTGAATTATTGAAATTTTAACGAGCATTAAGATTGGCGAACCGGCTGGTCGCCAAAGGCGGCTAGTAATACAATAATTCAGTGTTCGTTAAAACAACTTGAATTAATATTGCAAGGTACCCACAATAATCTATGTTAAACTGGACCGTTAGTAATTGCAAGTCAAGTAGGAAAAATGATCGATACGAAAGAAATAAGTAGATTTTATGTCATTTGAGTCAATAAATGGATTGATAAATTGTATAATTCTTAATTTTTATACAGATCCTGGGTTCAATAGAGTTATGTTTAATAACATTCTTGAGACTAATCAAGTTTTAGCTATTTGCGGCAAAAATCTATTTTCATTATGAAAATCGGGATATTACTATTTTATAAAAACGCCTTATTTAAGACCACTATTGACCTTTTTGAAAATCTCCAGTCAGTATCCCTTGTTTTTCCCACTTCTGATTGGCTTAAAAATAATGAGTCCAGAAGCTTAGTAACTATCAGATTTGGTCGCCAATGATTGAATTTTTTTTTATTTAAAAGTTCGGGCAATAATAATATTTTACTGAAAATAGTTTATATGACTGATTGACAGTATAAAAATTAGACTTCACAGCTTCTTCAGAATCTCATTTATAAGCTGAAACAATAATTTTTACTTAAAAATTGTTTAGAAAATCAAAATGAGTTGTATGATTAATCAAAAATTCTCTTTGAATAATCCTTTGAGAAATTGCATATTTTTAAAAAAATTATTCGGTAATACAGACAACCCATTATTTTTAAACAATTCCATTTTCTGCACTTGCCGTTTTTACAAACATGTTTGACTTCAGTTAAAACAAGGGGTTTTTTTTTTATTGTGCTTTACTTCTGTTCCAAACTAAAATTCAAATTTTAGGAAGAAGGAAAAGAAAGTAGGACATCCATAGAACAATGACTAGAACGGTGAAAGGCTAATATTATAAATTATATGAATATAAAAATTTGAATTTAATATTTTGCTGAAGAAACCATAAATACCAAGTTGCATAAACTAATTAATTGAGCATTTTAACGATCAATAATCCCAGCGAAGTAGCTCGTAGGCAAAGGCTACTTCGAAATGAAGTGTGAATCTTTATTTTCCTGAATTTCTTCAATCTTAAGATTCATTAAAAAATTAACTTTCTCGTGGTAAATTTACCTAGTTTATGCCTGAAACAAAAAATTGAAGGAAATTAATGTGGCACTGGTTGACTTTGCATGCACTGAAACAGCGACTAAAACCTTTTGCATTTCTGTCAATATTGCACCGATTTATCTGAACTTTTATATCTGGAAATTTTTCAATATTGAGAAATATAAATGAAAAATTTGAAACAGTTTACAAATTAAATGTATACATGGTCCCTTGGTGAACGTAGTTTATATAGATTTTAAGCAAAGTACATTTCCAATTTGAAGAATATACTGCCTTTTCGCCATTATTTGATAAAATTTATAAAACACCAATAAAAGATTTCTCCATTTTTATCAGTAAAAAAAATTGATTATAAAAGCTTAGTCTGTCTTGGATTTCCTTTATCGCAATAAAAGCAGAATTTTCCAAATGGAAAATATATTCTCGTTTTTTCCCCCTGTACAACTCCTCCCTATTTTAAACTTTCGCTGTTGAAGCAATACGTTATTTTACTACACAGATGAAAAGCCTTTTTTTACATCATTTTTGTATTTTTTTTTTTAATAGACGAAATTTTAAAGTAAACTCCACCATTGTCTGAACCTTTCAAAGAATGCGTAGAGGAATACAGTATTAAAGAAATAAAATGCAAAAACGGCTCGTTTACTAGGTTTTTATTCTTTCGAACGCCCTCTACCTGAATCAATGCATATACTTATTCTTTTTAACTTTCTGATATGCGAAATACAGAAAAAAGTATTGCAATCCTCAAAATATTTCAACTTTAGAAATTGACGAATACCCACGTTTTAGTTCGAAAAAGATTTTTGGCAGTACTGCCAAAAATAATTCAAAAGATAATCTAATATTTTGAATTTTGTGTATGACCTTTAATTAGAATTTTAAATACTTATCAAAATTTGAATAAAATCCATTTTAGTTGAAATCCTATATTTGGACAATAGAGGTGACAAATAATAACTACGAAACGGCAAGAGATAGATTGGTAAAATTTAGCATACAGATTTAACATCTACAAGTTGCACAGACAAATTGATTGTTAAAATAAAATTTAAGTTTTATGATGTTTAAATATCAACTTCGCTCTCAATCGGCACCATTTAAGATTTATTACATACTAATAAACGCTTTAAACATTCTCGGACCTTTTGAAAAAAAAATCAACTAGTTAAACATATGAAATTGTATAACAAACTATACTCACAATGCGAGCCATCTTTTTGGCTGGCCTATCCATGTCTCCAGATTCCCTTCTCCGTTTTTGAGAAGGAGAGCCTTGCACTTGTTGGCGGCTGCTCCTCATAGTAGCCTCTTCCACTGCTCTCTAGAAATGTTAAAAGATATTCAAATTTGATATCAAAAATACATTTTCGCAATCCAGATCCTTCGCATTTAAATTACACCAATCAAATCGGAACTCAAAATGAAACGATTCACTCAACAGCACAAATGTTAGGCAGGAAGCAGTTAATGATGAAGATGCATATTTCATCACAACCAATACTATAATCAGAAAAATGTCGAAGAATTCGGTAGAACGGCATTTTTTTTGAGTGTGTGTTTTTCTTTCAAGATAACAATTGTTTTACTAAATGCTGTTATTACCCTTGTGAGCAACCCTGAATCGTCCATTGGTATTACGGAATTTTTCTTAACTTTTCCATATAAGTAGTACTCTTCCAAAAGCACTTTTTGGGTGTTTTGTTTATTGGTAGACAACGATTCAAATGCTTTGAACTGAACAGATGAAATTTGATAGGTGGTATTTACATTGAATTTGCAGGACACCGCAAATTCTGAACGAAATCCATTCTCAGAAAGTCTGCCATTTCATTCTCAGAGATTTTTGTTTCTAGCTAATCACTAGTCATCCTTTTTTCCTCAATAGGTAAATGAATTGATCATAAATAAATTGAGGGAATTTTCTTCTCTATTTATTATGAAAAACCTAATAAATGTATTATATCATTAATCAATACTTTTTTTTCCCCTTTCTCGAATCTGAAATGCAAAATATTGTAATAAGTCAAAATATTTGAGTTGATTTCGAGGAGAATTCGTATTTTATTTCTACAATATTAATGTATTTTTAATAATGTTGCTGAAATAAAAATATATTTCTTTATCAACTGCAGTATAGGGCATAAAAGAAAACTATCAACATTTGGAATTTCGAGCAACCTCAATCCGAGATTCAATCGTGAAAATGCGCTTTCCCAATTTCGTTTCAGCTCGTATCAGATTTTTTATTTAGTTTTATTTATATTAATGTTCCGCTTTAAAGCAATACTAGGGCTATTTTGGGACCGACCTCATCATTTTGATCCGCGGTCAAATGACGAGGACGACACCTGAGCGGATACTCCCCTCTCCAAACTTCCAATGAAAATGAAAAGAAATGCCTTCTCACTATTAAGCAGGTTACTGATGAAGGAAAATGCGATTCACATGCAAAAAAAGGAAAGGAAAAAATATTTTTTCATTTGCTGTCAATGCTTAATTTAACGGAAACCGATTGCGATAGATGCAGTTTACGAAATGTTTATGAAGAGTTATTTTAAGTATGTTTTCATGTTGCTTCTATATATTTTTTTCAAGTTATAGAAAGGGCTGTATTATCAATTGGTTAAGTAGGTGGATGTCTAGAGGCCTTTACGTTTTTTAAGCATCTTCAAGATAATTTAATTTGAAGTTTTCCTTTAAATTACTAGGAATTACTGTGTAATTGAACCTATTCAAATTAAGATCAAAAATCGCTAAATTTTGGAATATTATCCTAAAAAATTTTTTAGTTAGCTGCCTTTGGTGACCATTTGATTCGCCAGGATTAATGATTACTGAAAATTTCAACTGTTTTCTCGGCAAAAGATTTTTTACAGTTCAAATTTTGATAGACAAGTAATTTATATTATTTCAAAAGTCTTACGCCAGTTCTGTTCATTATGCTTTGCATTTGTCTAAGTTTTTTTTTTCTACATGTATATACACACAATTATATCAAAGCAATATTTATTTAGAGAAAGCAATATTTATAAAAGCATGTCTTATACCGAAACCTACTCAACACACAAGAATAAGCAGAATCTTCGTATATTAATCACAACGATGGGGGAGAAAAAGGCAAGATGACATATTTATAGTAACAATGCGAAGTTTCATTTCAGCAGTGAAATGTGCTATTGTAAAATCCGGCTAAAATACTTTAAAAAATTTAAAATATTTGATATTTATAACAAAAAAGAGTCAAAATTTTTAACTTTTAATTAAAATTCCAAAAAAGTGGCTTCTATGTATACATTTATAACATCCAGGATATTTATGTGCCAAATTTTTTACTTGCAGAGCAAACGATCTCACCTGTAGATTTCAAGCAAACGCACACTGCTGTAAAATGTCATTTCAAAAAACTGAAAAATTCTGGATCGTATAATTATGATTTACAGTGGCAGTCAAAAGTATTCGTACACTTAAATTACTAACTTCAAAAGTGAATAAAAATTGAAATTGCGCAAAAATTAATAGAAATTTTTAAAAAATCTTAATGCCTTTCAAGTTGTTGCATGAATGATTTGAATTTTTAAGAGGAAATTTTTAAATTTGGTCATAAAGAGCTTCTTGATAGGGTGAGAATTTGAATCGCACCACTAAACCTCGTGCTTCAAAAGTATTCGTACATCCACATTTCAAGTTGTAAAATAATAAAATTAAGACAATTTGTGCGCCAAATATCGTTTGTGGGAATATATTTTGCGAGATGTTATGTTATGTTATTCTTACTTTTACCGCGTTATCTGTTTCATTCTTATGTTTACTAGCTTTAAAACTCACATTTTTTGTTGTTAATCATACACTTTAAGTTGAGATGGCTCGGAAGGGAAAAGAAACTTCTCTTGCTGAAAGAAAACCGATTATGAAACTACATGACTAACTCTTTAAGAAAGATATGACTTGCTATTGGAAGATCACGATCTACAGTTCAGAGTGTTATAGATCGACAGTGTCAACGCAATACTGTTGAAAATATTCCACGAAGTGGACGCCCAAAAATAATCAGCCGTAAGCACAGACGTTTACTCGCAAGATTAAGAAAAATCCAAAATTGAGTGCCCCGGCAGTTAAAGCAGAACTTCTGAAAGAGGGAATTTCGATCTCGGTAAGTACTATACGCCGCACTTTTAACAAATCAGAATTCCCTGGTCGAGTATCTCGAAAAAAGTTTTTTTGTGTCGGAAGTTAATAGAAAGAAACGTATGTTTTTCGCCAAACATGTTAATAAAAGTCCTGGTTTCTGGAACAGGGTTATATTCTCGGAAGAGAGCAAATTTAACGTGTTTGGATCTGATGGCAGACAAATAGTGTGGCGTAAAAAGAATGCAGAGCTACAACCAAAAAATTTGAGTGCGACAGTAAAGCATGGCGGTGGTAACATTCTAGTTTGGGGGTGTATGAGCGCACATGGAGTGGGTAAATTGCACATCATTGATGGAATTATGGATCACAAAAAGTACATTGACATTCTAAAAAGTAATTTGAATTCTAGCGCTTCACAAATGAGACTTCAAACTAACTACATATTTCAACAAGACAACGACCCTAAGCATACAGCTCATAATGCTAAGCTCTGGGTATTATATAACACTCCCGAAAGACTCAACACACCTCCACAATCACCGGACATTAATCCTATTGAACATTTGTGGAGTATTTTAGACGACAAAATCAAAAATCGACTAGTAAAAAATAAAAATCAGCTGAAAACCGCCATATTGGAAGAATGGGCATCAATTGCACCAGATATCACAAAGAAGTTAGTAGATTCAATGCCAAGTCGAATGAAAGCAATAATTAAAGCGAAGGGGTATCCTTCTAAGTATTAAAATGTGATAAAGTATATAATTTTAGGGACATTACTTAAGTGTACGAATACTTTTGACACAAGTTTTGATAATTAATTTCTATTTTTTCTAATTTTTTTCTGTAATTGTTTTACAAGAAAACTTTTTTTGATGAAATTGCTCAAAAATGAAGGATACAAGGCCTGGTATCTGTGTTTAATGGCGTAGTATAATAAATAAAATACTATGAAGCGATGACCACTTCAAAATTCGGTGTACGAATACTTTTGACTGCCACTGTAGATTAGTTTAAAAAGTTGCATTTCTTTAAAATTATATAACACAAACATTATTAAAATTGCATTTTGAATTGTTTTATTTAAAAGATATTGAAACCTATTCTCCAGAACGTGGTACATTAGTAGCTTTCATCAGTCATCGTTTTAGTGTATTAAAACTAACTGTTTAGGATAACTTTTGCAGAAATTAAAAATAATTTTTAGATTTAAAAAGAATAGGGAGCATCTGACATTTGCCTTGCCTCAGAACTTTTAGAAAGCTGAATGGCTCTAGCTGAGTGCTTGCTAGATTATAATTGCTTCAAAAACTGGTTTTCAAACATGCAGTCATTTAACGTTTAGATTTACTTCACAGTTGATCCAATTTTGACCCAAGGGGGATAAATTTCAGTTTTTGGATAAATAATTGAGTTACATTTTGAGAATTTGTGAACTTTATATTTAAAACATTTTCTTCGCTGAAAACCTCCATGTGATTTTTTTTAAAAACATAGCAATAGGTTCGAGGTAATTAATTGTCCTGAAGTAACACATGCCACTGTATTTTATTTTTTATGCACATGCGTCTGTAGAATTTGCCGTGTTTTTTGGCGTGAATAAATTGGCCACTTATTAATTGCGACATTTTTTTGCTTTTTGATCTTTCTGATGCGAGATTGTGTTTTCTTCATTTTATTTGCCATTTTTTTCTGTAGTTTTTTTCCAAATTTAGGTAATTTAGGTAATTTTACAATTCAGGAATTTGCTGTTTTAATCATTCATGTCATTTTAATTATTTACTATTTTAATCATTATAAGCTTTTCATAGATATAAAATAAAAATATTTGATTCCACAATAAATAACTGCAAAAAAAAATATTTAAGGATAGTAATGACAAAACACCAAATAAAATGTCATACTTTCAGTCGAGTGATTTGATCTTGGGAGTCTTCATATTTTTCTCGCCAAAATCTTATTTCTTGACGATACATGTCAATCTCCTAAAGAAGGAAAAAAAACCGTTTTAGTTGAATTGAAAGGATTACAGAAAATTTTTAAGCCTCCATTAAGACGCAGCTTAGATACAAAATGTCTAAACTGTGTCATAATTTCATAAATTGCAGATATTTCCCTGCTATCTATTATTTATCTAACTATTTGTGTTTGGTTAGCTGCAGGCCGTTTTGTTTATAATTCTTCGCATGATGACAACACATTTGAAAGAATTCTATAACCATTTATATATGTTGAGAGATTTACGGAACCTCGAACAAAGTTATATGAAAGATGCTAATGGCACTGAATATTCGATAATGGAAGGTGCTTCTTATCCCTATACGTTTAACAGCGGGGCACTGAAAATATGCTTCGATTGTATTGGCCATCATCCTACTAAAATAACTTGATCTCCGATGAGCAGGTGTAGGAATCTTAATCACGACCCCATCCATGCATTGCATTAAAGTGATTTCCCAGACTATTCAGCTGCTGAAAGACTGAGTTTATTTACAATTCAAAAACACTGCAAGAATAAATCAATAGTTTGTTGAATTCCATGAATTAATGATAAGATATTTGCATTTTCGTGAAAGTCGAACATGTATACCCTTCTCCCACCATGTGTGTGTGCGTACGCACGCGTGTGAACATAATTTTTTAAGCAGAAACCGAAGACAGAAAGATTTCACTTTTTAAACTTCGCTTTTATTCCATCCCCGGTGGCATAATTTATAAAATGAAGCGCCGACAGATTGGCGTCCCTTCACAAGCGATATGAGAGCAGATGAAAGTAAAGAGAGACAGAAAATATTTTCCCCCATATTTATACTATGAGATTCGGATAGGGATTTCTTTACACGTGTTGATTTAGGATAGGGAAATCCAGGTATCTTAAAAAGAATTCGCTTGGCTTGAAAGATTTTTATCCCTTGACTCGGAGTATGGGAACTTGTTCACTTTAGCAATTTTAGAACTCTTGTGTAATTAAATAAAAAAAAGGTGGAATTGGATCAAGATACAAGAGAACATTTTAGAATTTAATGCGAGCTAAATTAATATAAAATGTTGACAATTAAAATTGAAATTAAAAATTTTGAAATATTACATATATATATAAATTTCGACTTAATTAACCGACTTAACAGCCCAGATAAATATTTGGATACTTCAAAATGAGAAATGAATTAAACGAATCAATACTGTTTTAAATGACTATAAATGTCTGTTAACTGACGCAAAATAACGATGTAATAGTGGAGTTGTTAATCGTAGGCCATCAGTTAAACATTTCTGTCAAAATCCTTTCATTTTAACGAGCAGAGTAATAAGCTTTTGTTTTCGAATTCAAATAAATGAAACTTTGCTTATTATTTGCATAATATTATTGTTTATATTGTGGAATGCAGAGAAGCAAAATTAGCCTTTCAGAAAAGGCTTCAAGTTTTATTAAAGGAAGTACATAAAACTGCTACATACCTGCTGCAGAGAGGCAATGGTCGCCCCTGTGGAAAGAAAAAAAAAATTTTAACTCAAAATTTTCAAATGAGAAATACAAATTAATGTGAACAAAATCGTTATTCAAAAATATCAATCGAAACACAATAAATCGTGTTAATAACTCGCAACTTCTATAAATAGCTGTAGAAATCCCTTGAAAAATAACTTTCAGGGAATGATCCCATTCTTAAGCAGCTTTCAATATTACAGAATGGAACAACAAAATTGAGTATATCTCAAGCTGAGATTAAAATGCTAACCTCATCGGTATGCGATTCATTCTATACGAAGTTAGTCTTAAGTCAATGTAGTCGGCATGCTGAAAGAAAGATTTCCATATGGTGCTTTCACAAGAAATATGCTAATACGTGTTTTCACCAACTAGGGTGAAGCCAAACCAAATCGTTACATAGAGGAAGCAGCTTTAGCGTATATATTACACACAGTGTATTCATGATGTACAGACCAAAGGGCATTTTACCGTAACGTACATATAATTGCATATACTCTTACTGCTTGATTCATAAGTTATTAAAACTTTCATAATAGTATAACTAGCGAGAGCGGGATCACAAAAACTTTCTCGCATACTCTTCAATACAGGTGTTATTCCAGATAACACTTTGCATAGAAATAGTGTACAATAATTACGAAAGATTAAAATTTGGCTTACATTTAGTATTTTTACTGAATCTATCGAGTAATTCTCGAAGAGATTTTTTGGCAATTCATTGCTGCCATGCGCTTAATAGAATCCGAAATTCGAATTTGTGTTTTCGACGCGTTTTTGCAAACCGAATGAAATCAAAAGTTTCACAAAACTGCACTAGTAGTAAATCCTGTACCAAATTTGATATATTTAAATCATTGTATTTCAGTTTTCGCGTTCGCAGCCAAGTTCCGAGACGAACAGTCAACTCCTTGGATTTGGCTGAAAATTCGATAGGTTGCTGTACTATAGATGATAAATATATGTACCTAATTTTAACTATCTAGTTTTCTCCGCTTTATATATATCGTGTTAACTTACATTTGAACAGCTGGAAGACAGAATTCCTCTAAACGTACTTCGCACAAAATTTCATAACAAATTTGGTGTAAAGATTGTACAAATTCGTAAATTTTTCTCAAAGCATTTTTTAAGTTATCTTTGTCACATACAAATAGACAGGCGGACAGAGACCTTTTTTAAAATGTGTTTTTAGAACGCGAGGAAGGGGGGGGGACTTGGAAATTCGTAAAAATCTTAAGTTTGAATATTTTTGACGATTATATACATTCGCGTCACACTTCGTATACGAAAAAGTAATAAATAAGCCACGAGTAAAATAACAGTTTTAAGAAGTTCCTTTTATGTGCCGAGGCTGAATTGTCTTCAGATCAAGATAGCATTCTCATTCTATTCTTCAGAATATTGATTAAATCTTTGCCAAAAAGTTTCAAGATATCTGTTAAGAATTTGCAAGAAATGCATTATTTGATTTAGTCATGCTTCTTCTTTTAGACAAGCCAGAATAACAGCTGCTTAAATATTTACTCAATAGTCCATTTCAATTCCCTTAACAAAATTTTGTGCAAGATTGATTTTTCGGAAGACTTCGGAAACAATACTACAGGGTGTTTCTAAATTAATACCCCAATTCTGCAGGTCTATTTAAAAAATATAAACTACAGCTTCGCTGTTCATCTGTAATTAAAACTAATGTTTGAAAGTTTAAATTTAACGAAGTTAAAAGTGTTCAATGTGATCACCCCTCCTTCCCTCAGAAATACGAAGGATATCGGAGTGGTGCGGTAACTCATCCCACGGTTTTTTCTCAATGTCTAGTGTGAGTTCAGTACTATTAACGTCCCATTTTTAAAATCACACAATGGCTATTTTGCGACTGACCTCGTTATTTTGAAAAACAGTCAGATGTAGTTCCCACACCACGTCAATGGGAGGACGTTTGACCTGACTGATTTAGCATGCATCAGACCCGCTTACACGACGGTTCTTTAGTGGAATCGGGTTCGGAGCCTGAAACATAGTTCAGAAGCCTGTACCTTACCACCAGGCCACCGCGGCCCCATGCCTAATATGAAGCAAAGATGCATGTATTTGATTATATGAAAAGTTTGTGATATTATGATATATAATAATATGAAATTATTATACTATTTTATGTTAACTGCACCCAAACAATGTTTGCCCCTCTACACTGCATTTTGATATCGTTTGCATTTTAGGAGGGGCTTACAACGAACATATATAACTGTATTGGATTCAAACTTTCAATCGTTATTTGTAATTTCCGATGAAAACAAGACCCTGCAGAGATTTAAGCATTCTGTATTGTATTAAACAACTGCTACATTTTCCCTAACAGAACTTGAAAAAAGTAAAAAATAAGTCAACATTACAATAAAAATGTCTTTGGCAGACACACACTATTAGATCTCCAATTACTTGGAAGATCAGGTTTGTCTTTCAAAAAATGATATGAAAAGGCTGAAAACCAAATTTCT
The DNA here is from genome assembly GCF_947563725.1 of Argiope bruennichi. NCBI lineage: Eukaryota > Metazoa > Arthropoda > Arachnida > Araneae > Araneidae > Argiope > Argiope bruennichi. The sequence continues at coordinate 131,986,121 of NC_079154.1, read as the reverse complement.
CACTTACAGCTTGCAGAGGGTTCTTGGGGTGGAGAGTCAATAGTTGGTGGTTGTCTCAGTTCGGGTGAGGTATGTCTCAATTCGGGAGATCGAGCTACAATTTGTGGTGGCTCGATTGTAGCCTGTACCGGCTGAAAGCGAAAAAATTATAGGTTTAAATAGATTGTCAATTCACTATATACACATAAATTTGCTTGCACAAGACAAATTATTTAATTAGCAATGTGATAAAATGGTGTCCAGGAAGTTTCAAGAAATGTCGTTATTTAAGAAGAAAATATGTCAGCATCAACACTTACAGCAGAAGGACGAAAAGCGCTTTTCGTATTCTTTTAATTTCTGGCTGACATTTAAATAATTTTCTCTTCGTTAAAAGAAGCTATAAGAACTAGAAAACAACTAGCAGAGTAGCTAAGACTACAAAATGTTGATTGCAAACATTCGAGTATTCAATCTTAAAATAAAAAAGTGGTCTGGATAGAACGGAATTTGATAAATTAAACTGAAATGATAACAAAAGTTTCTACCATACACAGTAATCAACCAAATGCGAAGTTTTAAAATTAAAGAAAAAAAAGGGTTTACAGTGGTTTGAAAAATGTCTAGATTGTATAAAAGTACTTACAAGTTGAGAAGGACCAGGCTGTGTAGTATCTGGAATGAGAAAAATAATTATTTTGCTGTCATTTATTTAATAGTTAAGCAAAGGAAAATATCAATAATAATTGCACTTACGTGATGGCCCAACAGGTGGTGAAGTAGTTCTAAGTATAATTCCACCTGCAATTATGAAAACATTACCATTGTCAGGTCCAGCTCAAATTATTTTACTGCTCAAGTATGAATATATCATTTTAATAACAAATAAGATATATAATATGGAACTTTAAAGGGAAATTTCCAAAGCGCCCCATACCGCCCCGCTGGAAGTGAGATAGTTTTAAAGGAGGGACAAAAATAATGTCTGACAACTGACCGACTTCTTTGGTGGTGAAAATGGAATTTTTACAAACTTTGGATATTACAATGGAGAAGCGAGCATTTGTGATGCAGATATGGTGGTCTTTGACCCTTATCTTTGAAGGTAATTTCGCAGTTTAATTATATCAACATTCCGCTTTAAAGGAACACTAGGGCATTTTGGGGCGGACCTTGTAATTTTGAACCGCGGTCAGATGACGAGGACGACTCTTGAGCTGGCACCTCTCTTCAAACTTACACACCACATAAGCGGGAGGGCGTTTGGCTCCAATGGATTTAAAGTGCACCAGACGAGTTTACGGGAAGGTTCTTTAATGGTATCGGGTCTTGAACCTGAAGCCTTCCGGTTCCGAAGCCGAGACTTTACCACCAGGTCACCGCGGCCCAGGTAGTTTCACAGAGGGACGTTTTATTAATAATTTTTCAATGGATTTAATACTTTGAGATTTCAGTTTCAAGTGGAGATTACTTTCATATTTCTATCAATAAGAATTCTATTATAGGAAATCGGTATTGTACTATTTCACTATACATTTTAAAGATCGAAGAGGCATTATAAGATTACTTTCAAGTAATAGACTAATAGAACCTACCTTCTTCATAGTGGAAAATAGCCCTCGCAGAAGGACCTAGATGGGGAAACAATTTCAATTACTCATTCTTGAAACATGGTTTCAGCAAGTTAGGGTGAATTTCAGCAAACATTATTCAGAATAATCGCAGAAACGTACCTTCCATTTGTGTTGGCAGTTGCTCCACAGACCTGCCAGTTGTGCGATGAGGCTCAAAACTTATTGGTGGCGCAGGTGGGCGTGAAATTGCACTGGCTGCATGTGCCAATTTGCCACTTCCTTTTTTTATATATTTAAAAGGCCCTTTTTTCGGAACCTGGAACAGAAAGTTTAACGGAGTTATTTAGGAAGTGATTGCTATAGTCTGCAGTAGCCTAACAACAGATTCATACAAACCTAAACAATCATTTACAAGATGCGCTGAATGAAACAGAATATCTATTAAAAATAAAGAGATTTAAGAATATCGTACGTTTGCGTAGCACCTTTCGTGATCAAAATTTATCGAAATTGGAAAGTTGATTGGTGCAAATCAGCAGCTGTGCTATGCACATGGAATTCAATTAGGAGTAATAGATGTATTATACCAAAAAAATAAAGAACAGAAGAATCCAAATACTGTGGATATAGAAATTTCGGATTCCAACTTTCAAAAGAGTGAGAGTGATATTCACAATGAAGATAATGACAATGTAATTGTGGAAAAAGATATTGTTAATGAGGAAGAAATATTAACCTATCAAGAATTTCTTCCTATAATTTATAAAGTTCAAAAAATTGTTAAGATATTTAAACGTTCCCCTATAAAAAGGATATTTTACGAAAATATATACTAACGGAAAATAAAAGAGAATATATGTTAATATTAGATTCTAAAACAAGTTGGAATAGTTTACTCATAATGATGGAAGGATTTTTGAAACTGAGAAATCCAATCCAAAAAGCAATAATCGACTTAAACCTGTAAATTAATTTTTCAGATAGTGAATTCGACTTAATATCCAGAACTATATCAGCTCTACTTCCAATAAAACTGACTATAGAGGCATTCTGTCGGAGTGATTCTAATTTATTAACAGCTAATGCAACAAATTTCATGTTGCAGTCACTGAAAGAACGGCACACATCATTATCTGAAGAATTATATATTACATTGAAAAATCGCACAGAAGAAAGGCATACCGAAATAGAAAATGTCTTACGGTATTTACATAATTATAATGATTTTAAAAATGAAAATGAAAAAGGAAAGAAAATAACCAATTCAAATTTGATTAAGTTTAGAGTAAATTTTCTTAAAATTTTTTACCCGCAACCGTATCCACATTGAGAAGAATTCGGTTCAATTATCGTAGATTATGATGATGTCACTACTGTCGATAGTGAAAAGGAATTGTCTCTTGAACAAAAATTTGAATTAGCGATAAATAAAAAAATTTCAACGAACCAAAATACAATACAGAAATTAGCTATATCCAAAACCATCCGACGAGAAATTGATTTATTTGAAGATGAGGGATTTAGAGGTAAATACTTGGAAAAAGGATATTGCACATTGCTAACAGTACCACCAACTAGCGTAGATGCCGAAAGAGCGTTTTCGACAGCTGGTAATTTTTACACAAAATTACTTTTCAGGCTTAATGACAGTACAATGGATGCATTATGTTTTTTAAGATCACATTACACACAGACTGAATAGTGATATTTACACTTTTTTTGTGATTTAAATAAATAAGATGTTTCTTTACTTTTTTGTGATTATATACTGTTATAATTTATAAGTTACAAATTATTTTTTGTGATATTTACACTCTCTAACAAAACTGGCAAATAAAACAAAGAAACACCCGTGTTTTCTTTCTTTTTCTAAAATTTCTAATACCGGTATTAAAACCGGTATCAAGATTTAAAAAAATACCGGATACCGGTATTGAACTTTTGGTCCGGTATTGCAATCCCTACTCGGGAGTGTACTGTAGTTGATTCTTTGCCATTTCTTGCGGCTTCTCATGCGGAAGCTAAAGATAAAAATTAATTCATTTTAATATTTAGCTTAATTGATTAATTAAGCTAATAAATTAATTTTTTAATTAAAAATTAATTTTAATTCAAATTGCGGATATGGAATTATGGCTTGGAGATGTTGCTCTTAGTATGGACTGGGACCATTGGTCCCAATTCATGGTAAGGTGAACGCTGACACCTACTCCACTCTTCTAGACGTCAATGAGCTTCCTTTGTTGTGACCATTTTACGGCTCTGTCATTGCCTCCGGTGGAGGCTCTACCAGCTATTGAATATGAAAAAATTGTGTTTATCTCTCTTGTCACAGGTGTCCAATTACTTATGGTAGATAGTGCATATTTCACTCCAGCTATATTCGGAGATCAATGTATACAAAAGGCAATCGCTCCCTCTGACATATTAATTATATATTATATATATATATATATTCATCACCGAATGCAGATAAAGGCGAATTTTTGTTGAGGCTCACTTTTTCCAAACTCTTGAAATCAAAATTTGACACGAAACTACTACTGTGGTCATAAAATAACCAATACATTCACGATAAATATTCATTATGTTCAAAAAATCGCCAATCAAATACCAAATCATATCAATATCATCAAATACCAAATTTGATATATTTCATTATTTGAGTTTGAGTTATCACGTTTATATGCTTCTAAAAATACGTATCAACAGACTTTCAAATATTTGCTGAATCTGCCTCGAGATTTAATAGGCATTTATACTACACATGTTAAACCTGCGTACCGAATTTTATCCATCCAGGCCTTTCCGTTCTGTACTTATGTTGACTTATATTCGAAGAGCCAAGCAGACAGATTTCCTTAGGATAGAGTTTGCTCACCATTTAATAGAAATCTACAAATTTGGTGTAAAGTTCATATACCAAATTTCGATCGTCTAGCTCAAAACGTTTGAGTTACCTCCATCGCAGTCAGACATTTTCCAAAAATACTTTTTTTTTTTCGGCTTCAAGGAGGTCTAAAACCCCAGTTCAATTTTCGTCAAAAACGCGAGTTCGAATTTTTTGACAATCACAATACATTGCCTATATTTTGTATACAAGAGAGAATAAACAAGCCTTGTGTAAAATAATGGATTTAAGGAGTGTTTTTTTTTAATTTATCATGGCTGAATTGTCTTCAAATCTGGACAAAGAATCTTTTCTGCGATTACAATGCTTTCTCTATAGGAGAAAGTCAAAAGGCAATATGCATAATCGGAGCAAGTATCCTATTATTCAGAGGAGTAACATCCTCCTAGCTCACCTGGCTGAACTGAACAAAATAGACAAACTACGAGATCTCGTGTTTAATAAATTCCACTTCAAAAACGATGTGGCAGCCATAGGCAACCAAACAAATTACCATTACTCTTTTTCGTTAGTTTCTTTTTTTCTATAGTTGACACAAGATTGTTTTAACATTAAGTTTCCCTTCTCAACCTGCTGTCATTCTTCATTTAAATGCACTCCACACAAAATAAAAGATACATAAGAATGGGGTAGTTTCAATTCATTATTTCTTAAAAGGCAGAAATGAGCAGATGGACATACCTTTTTAGGCTGTTCTTTTGTGGGAGATTTTTTCCCTCCGCCTCCATCTGTAAATAAAAAGATTTTTTTAAAAAAATATGAAATTATAATAGAAAGTACACATAACCATCTTTATAGAAAAGCTCAAATAACTGCTGATGAAAACCAATTACCATACTTAAATATAGAATTATTTTGATATTAAATTTTATTTTTGAAATATATGATTTGGAATAACTTATAGTAACTCTCGTAAAATTGGAGAAAAATAAGCAAATAATTTTAAAAAAAAGAAAGAAAAAGAAATTAAAAAAAACTTTCAGCTTCGCGATTCGAACTGAAGACCTTCAAAAGTTAGCGCCTCGCCCTGCCGACCTAGCCACCAATACTTGTACTCAGCGAGCTTCTGAATAGTGTAAGACTCTCATTATGACTAGCCAATAAAAGTATTAAACGTGGTGTCAATCTAGTCAAAAGGCACAATGCTAAGTATAGGAGTGGATACTGCGCATGTGCGTGAACTGGCTTCTTTAAATTATGATTAAATATAGAATTATTTTGATATTAAATTTTATTTTCGAAATATATGATTTGGAATAATTTATAGTAACTCGCGTAAAATTGGAGAAAAATACCCAAATAAAATTTACAAAAAAGAAAGAAAAAGAAATTTAAAAAAACATTCAGCTTCGCGATTCGAACTGAAGACCTTCAAAAGTTAGTGTCCCGCCCTGCCAACCTAGCCACCAACCCTTGCACCCCGAGAGCGTCTGAAATGTTGAAGACTCTCATTATGACTAGCCAATAAAAGTATTAAACGTGGTGTCAATCTGGTCAAAAAGCACAATGCTAAGTATAGGAGTGGATACTGCGCATGTGCGTGAACTTAATTTAAAGAAGCATGATTAAGATCCAACTTGACGTTGAAAATTTTGACCCCACCCCCCAAATGCAAAGGGAATTCACAAGTAATGTATGTTTGAGAAGCATTTAAAATAACCTTGATGTGAAGATTGTAAAGGAGATGACACAGAAGTCGTGACAAGATCAGTAAACCAATGACAAAGAAATCCAGCAACAGAAAATGAACATATATGTCGCAACGATTAGCGCCTAACATAAGCATTTTCATTAAAAGGTTTCAAAATTATTGACTCATCAATTAAGAATCGTATTATGTGTATTAATCGTAAACTTGTGTCTATCCTTACAGCCATGTGTTAGGTCATTTTACCCTTTCAATACAAAGGTTTTATGTCCGCCTCACGTCACCGAAAATATTGTCAACCGTTTAGCTTTCGCGTCTCAATTTTGAACCAAAATAGGTTTTCAACTGGTTACCGACGAAAACTGTCGTTAATACTCACGATCCTACCCCGCCAATGTGACCTTGGAAGATCACTATTGCCAACATTTTTACTTTCAGACAGATTCATAACGCATGCTCATTTTGAGCTTCGCGGGATAGCAACCAAAACCATATATGCATATAGGAACTATTTTTTCCGACTGGTTAGAATCAAAATTTGGCAGAGAACTACAATCTTATTAGCATGGTTGTATATTTGATTTCATTTTTTTAAGCCATTGCATTTCTGTCACATTCCCACGCACGCAACAGTAAAGATCGACCGACGGACACCAATTAAGCAAGCTTCCTTTGAAAGCATTTTATTTTAAATTGAACAGATAATTACAAATTTGGTGAAAAGATCGCATACCGAATTTCACTTTTCTAGTTCAAGATGTTTTTGAGTTATCGAGTTCATAAAGAAGCAAAATCCCCAAAAATGCATATTTACAGGCTGACATATGAAGTAATATTTGACAACGGATTTTAAAACCGTTATGTTTAAAAGTGTTTAAATATAACTGAAAAACGCCTTCAGGTAGAACGGGTCGAATTTGGTATATGTTTTTTGCCTTAGAATTTGCAGATTCCTATAGAAGTTGGAACGAAATCTATTCAGAGGAAAGCTTTCTTTACGGCTAAATTATAAAAATTAAAACTAAATAAATGAAATTTGATTTATATATTAAATAATCATGTTTAATTATATTAACGTCTCGTTTCGAAGCATGACGAATTATTTTGGAGCGGAAGTCATAATTTTGAACCTGTGAGAAGAATAGGATTAAATAATTGAGATTCGGATAAAAGAATCTTTCAATCAAATTCTTCACCACTTCAGTGGAATTCAAACGTTTATTTTCGAAGTAATTGAACTGAGCCAAAGTGAATAGTTGTAAAAAAAGAGAAATTCCCAAAAGCTGCTCAGAAATATACGAAGATGAAACAATTACTTACTCTTTGAAGATCCAGAAAAACTTTGTGGGTCCATCTAAAAAGAGAAAAAAGACGTTAAACATTATAAATAATAACTGTAATTTATTTAAATTTTTTTTAAGAATCGTGTTTCTCCTGAAAATTTCAGGAACTTTTAAATTTTAAAAATAATTTATGGAGAATCAAATATATTCGTAAAAAACTTATATTATTTAAATGAAGTTTTCATACGATTATTAAACTTCGGTTTTTTGTAAAGAAAACCTACTTTTGTTTGTTTCCTGCTATGATAGAGTTTTAACATTGTTATAAGAAATGCAAATAAAAACAGTATGTTTTTAGAGAAATTTGTTTCTTAACAGAATAATTTGTGGAAACTTTTTATCCCATATTTAAAGCACTATCACCTTGATAATTTTCGAAAAATTTAAGAATTAAAAAACATATATATATATATATATATATATATATATTTATAATAGGGGGAAAATGAACCAAGCTCAACCAGACACAACCACTGGTCCCACTTGGCATCCAGGGTCATTTATCTTCCATCACCCTTTAATTTTGGAAACAATCTGGAGAAAAAACTTCACTGCACATGTTCTGTGGCGAAATCTCGCGTCAAAATTTGCCATTAGGCCTCTCTCAAATTTTATTTCGCATGATAGCTCATAGCCTCCTAAATATGTCATCACAATCAGCCTTCCACCACTTCAATTATTTAGATTGTTCTCAAAAATAGCAAGACGAAAATTAAAGAAAAAAGTGGTAAAATTAAAAATGGATGCGCCAACTAACATTGCCGAAATCGTTCGCCAGTTGAAATTGAAGAATTGCCTAAGTTTTACTTATGACTATAGAGTCTATAGTACTTATGACTATCATTATGACTATAGAGCTTGCGTCAAGATTTCTGCCCCGTAGAGAATATATAGTGAAGGAATGTCTGAAATTTCTATCGGAAACGAACGAGGGCTGAAAAGAGGCATCATTGATTTCATATAAATTCGCACGAACTTTATAAGACTCTGGATTATTTATTATTCATTGATCCTTAATTTCATATTAAATCAAAATTGTAAAAATACATGCAGCATCAATGGAAAGGGTGTTATTAGTTTTCCCCTTTCATTTTGAGGATTATATTATATATAAGTAAACAGCTGTTCAGCTAAGGTATCTAGTAAAAGTTAACTTTAAATTAAAAACAAAAAAAAAGCAAGATTTTTTTCTTTACAATTTAGCACATAAAATCGTATTTATAAAGTTTTTTTCTATTAAACCTTTGAAGCAGTTCCAAAAGAATGTATTGTTCTAATTTTCCGTAGAGTCAAAAACACATTAGATATTAGTAAATATCAATAAATGTTGTTCTTGGATTATTTGCTTCATTGGTTAAATTCCGCAGAATTTTTTTTTAATTCACCTTTATCTATAATGCAACATTTATTCTAAAGTAAGAAGGGCAGGAAACAAAACTATAATAAATCAAACAGTATCCAAGCGATTGTTACGGTATTTCACTGAATAGACACAAAATTCAGTTTGACTGTTTCGGTTTCGGCCCT